>NW_027103621.1:1119219-1397682 GCF_902728285.1 Clytia hemisphaerica
TGTTTCAATTTTATTTGGTACTTTGGGCCAAAAGGCGACGTGTACAAACTTCTGAAAGCAGAAACTTTCAAATGAAGATTTCACTTTCAAAGAACCGAAAACTTTACAACAGAAGCTTAAAGGCAGATTGGAGTAAAAAATATTTATTATGAGCATAAACCTTCACATTAATTAATCGCCTAACATTAACAATGGCATTTTTCAAACAAAGAATGGTTTCAAAGTGACCCAATACTTCTGTAATTCAATCAAAACTGTTAGTCTTCCACTTTGACAGCTAAAAACATTACAGATTCTAATTTTTCACGAGCATAAAACTTTAACAAACTGGCTTTTTAAGAATTTTCAAAGGTTTGCTAAAAAATCTGACAATTGCTGAGACCATGAAACTCTGAATTATGCAAACTTTCAACTTGTCATAGAAATATATGATTTTAATGGAAGCTCTATCTTTGGTATATATAGTATATAGAGCACTTTTTGGTGATAACTTGTTCACCTAACAAATACTGTTAAAAGAATTACATAATATGAAAAAAGTTTCACTTTGGAAAATTAGTATATACCATAGTATATAGTATTAGTATATATGTAAAGTAAAATGGTTCTTATCCTGCCCTGCCAAATGATTAGCTTTTTTTCAGAAAAATAGGGCTGCTTTTCTTTTTGTGGTACTTTAGGCGTACAAACTTTTGCGAGCAGAAACTTTCAATTCAGCATTGCGGACGAAGTAAAACTCAGAATAAAAACATACTGGTTTAAAATATTTCGCTCTCTCTTAGAGCATCTTCAGTTTTTTTGAATAACAAAGACGTTTAACAATTATATTTAACGACGCTAGAACGGCATTACAATGACTTCTTCAGTTTTTGACGTCACGGAACATCTGGTACACTTCTTTCGCGTATCCGTGGCAGTCTTTGTTGAGACCTGATGGAGCCAGAGTTTGGAGTCTGCACATCCATTTATCTTCGGCTTGTTCTCTTTCTGCGGAGGATGAAAAGTCACTTTCTAGGATCATCACCTCAAGGTCAGCAAAGGAGTGGTCGCGATGGAAATGTTCTGCCAACTCTGAATTTTTCGGTCTCTTTCCAATGTCGTAGCGGTGCTTTGAAAAACGCGTTGACAAGGCTTCTCCTGTGTGACCAACGTACAACTTGTCATGGATCTTGCATCTGGCTGCATACACAACGTTCTTCGTTTTGCAGCTACCACCATTGGTTACACGTTTAGTGATACCATTGTGAGTGATTTCTGACTGGGTGACAATGTTCGGGCATAGCTTGCATTTACCACACGGTTTCGTGGTGTTTTGACGTGGTGGTCTTTCCAAGATATCATTTCGCACGATTTTGTTGGCGATTGTTTTTCGGCGGCGGAAGGCGACTGTTGGAGTTGAAGGGAAGACGGTGGATAAGGTGATGTCGTTTTTGACAAAAAATTCAGAGTTGGAAGAACATTTCCATCGCGACCACTCCTTTGCTGACCTTGAGGTGATGATCCTAGAAAGTGACTTTTCATCCTCCGCAGAAAGAGAACGAGCCGAAGATAAATGGATGTGCAGACTCCAAACTCTGGCTCCATCAGGTCTCAACAAAGACTGCCACGGATACGCGAAAGAAGTGTACCAGATGTTCCGTGACGTCAAAAACTGAAGAAGTCATTGTAATGCCGTTCTAGCGTCGTTAAATATAATTGTTAAACGTCTTTGTTATTCAAAAAAACTGAAGATGCTCTAAGAGAGAGCGAAATATTTTAAACCAGTATGTTTTTATTCTGAGCAGAAACTTTCGCGAGGACGAAAAATCGCGAAATTCACGACATTTATTTTCGCGAATTTAACGGAAAAATATTTTTCGTGAGCATAAACTTTCGCGAATCAAGACGTAAAATTGAAAATTTTCACATGAAAAAAATGGCTTTTAGAGACACAAATACTTCTTGGGTTGGCTTGAAACATTTGTCCTTTGACTTATTAGTCTTTTAACAGGCTAAAAAGTGCCATAAAAGTTACATTTTATTCAAAGTTTGAAGTTTTACAGATTTTCTATTTTGTCAAGAATTTTTTGCGAGCATAAACTTTCGCGAATGGCCCTTCCTAGAATTTTTAAAGACATTTACTTTCGCGAAAAGGGCTAAAATTCGCGAAAATCGCGAAAGTTTCTGCTCGCGAAAGTTTCTACGCCTAAAGTAGCCCTAAAATTCATACCTTTGTCTATTTTATTGAGACTATGAGCAAGTTTCAGCTTGGCACAAAATTTTCCCCCACTGTGCCAATTAAAAATATGAATAAAAAACAATAAAGTATCATTCTAAAGATAATGAGCTTTTAATCTATTTGCAATTTTTAACACATAATTTCAGAAACTGAAGCCTCAAAAGGGGTAAATTTCTTCTTCAAAAATATCTTAATTTGTTTGTTCCAGAATTTTTTCTTATACTTCAGGTTTATGACTGTTTACACTTTACAGTCAAAATTATGCTGAATTCACCAAGTTTAACTACTTTCAATGTTTCATGAAATGTATGGCACTTTTTAGGAATTTCCCTTTTTTATTTTGAGATCAATATTTATTTTTTTATATTATTTATATTTTACTATTTTCACTGCAATGGATCAGATCCTTCCTTACCGGTAGGACCCAACAAGTATCTGTTGACTACATACTCTCCAAAAAAGCAGAAGTCACTTCCGGCGTCCCCCAAGGATCAATTCTTGGTCCACTTCTCTACCTGATAATGATCCAAGATATTGACACTAACATCCTACATTCATTTCTATCTTCATTTGCCGACGATACACGTTTAGTGAAGGAGATCTCTAATAATACTGATGTTCAATATCTACAAAACGACCTTGATGTGGTTTATCAATGGACATCATTAAACAACATGCAGCTCAATGGCTTGAAGTTTGAACATCTTAAATACGGAAAACATGAAGAACTGAAAGAACACTCAAGTTACCTCTCAGACACTCGCTCTCCTATCGAAACCAAGATGGACGTGAAGGATTTAGGAGTCACTCTGGATGTTAACATGACATACAGCAAACACATCACAAACCAGATCGAGAAAGTCAAAAGTATCATTGCTTGGATCCATCGAACGTTCAAAACAAGAGATTGTCAAGTAATGCTAACTCTTTGGAAGTCACTGGTACTACCACACATTGACTATTGCTCCCAGCTGTGGTCACCTTCAAAAAGATATCTGATCCAACAACTGGAATCACTTCAAAAATCTTACCTGAATGGAATCCCTACACTTCAACATCTCAACTATTGGGAGAAGCTCAAAGAACTTAAACTATACAGCCTGGAGCGGTGCAGAGAAAGATACAGGATTATCTACACCTGGAGCATCCTAGAACAGCTTGTACCAAATTTTAACTATGCTGAAAACAAAGGTGGCATCTTCAGTTACGATAACCAGAGACTGGGTAGAAAATGTTATCTAAAAGAGCTGAACATAAGGCAAAAAAACATATGGAGAGACTCCCTGTCAGAAGAAGGTCCCAGACTATTTAATGCCCTCCCACAATTTATCCGTAACCTCAAAAACTGCTCCAAAACTAATTTTAAACATCAATTGGACCTTTTTCTCAATTCACTACCGGACGAGCCACTGCTGCCGAATTACTTTCCTCTTAGGAGAGCTGATTCAAATAGCATCAAAGTCATGGTCCATCATCGGATTTCTCAAATTGGATGATTGTTGAGACGAACAAAGAAGCCTTCAAAAAGTATCAAAAAGTAAGTATTTTCTTGAATAAAGGATATTTTGAAAGTTCATTGTCATTTTTAATCAAAAAAATGTTGTATTGTGCAATAGGGGCTACTGTTTTTAATTTAATAGGTTAATTTTTGTTATAGATTTGCGCGTAACATTTGACCTAATTGACCAGATTTTATAATGATCCATCAAAATTTAAGTTGAGCTTTTATTTTCTTGTTGTAATAGAATTTATATTTTAAAGTTCAGGAATCTTGAGAAAATTAGCTTAGGCGTACAAACTTTCGCGAGGACGAGAAATTGGAAAATTCACGACATTTACTTTTGCAAATTTAACGGAAAAATATTTTCCGCAAGCATAAACTTTTGCGAATCAAGACAAAATTGAGAATTTTCACATGAAAAAATGGCTTAGAGGGACAAAGATTTCTTAGATTGGCTTGAAACATTTTGTCCTTTGACTTATTAGTCTTTTAGCAGGCTAAAAAGTGCCATAAAAGTTAAATTTTATTCAAAGTTTGAAGTTTTACAGATTTTCTATTTTGTCAAGAATTTTTCGCAAGCATAAACTTCCTACAATTTTAAAGACATTTACTTTCGCGAAAAGGGCCAAAATGAGAGTTTGTACGCCTAAAGTAACTTCAATAGTTCAACATTAATTAATATAAATATCCCTTTTTAAGAACCTGATACCACTTTTGACGGGTGCTGTAAAAATCCACCCTTCATATATTTGTTTCAATCCGTATTCTGTGGCTTAGGTTTTTTCTCATTATCAATTTACTGAAGAAAGCGGTAATTTGATGCGAGAGTTTTCTGCTACCGGATAACGGTAGCAGCAACTGAATCTTTAATTGAGTTTTGGAACTCAATCTTTATGAAAAATAAAATTAGCTATGGAAAAAGGTAAATGAGTGAAAAATGTCTTCAAATATTTGATATTATAGCATTTAGTTCCGCAAAAAGGCATAATTTTCTTGGGGCTCTGCCCCATAGACCACACTAGGACTGTCCTAGACCTGTGGGGCTGTTTACAAGGCCCCAGACCTCCTGTCTGCTTTTTCGAGCCTAAGGCACATTCTGAAACTCAATCTTTTGTTTGATTAAAAACGGTACAGCTCCAAATCGTGGAAATTTGCCTGATTTTCATTTTGAAGAATAGGTGCAAAAAAGTGAAACATAGAAAAGTTTCGTTTTTCATTGCATTAATTGAAATGGGAGATTAAAATTTTCTATGTTTATTTTCTATTCTTCAAAATGAAAATATTTAAGGTTTTAAATTCTTCTTTTATTCAATGATTTTTTACAGCACTTTGTTGACAATCTAACTCTTGCATCAAATTCCTGCTTTCTTCAGTAAATTGAAGATGAGAAAAAACCTAAGTAAGTAAGTAAGTAAGTAAATATTTATTTACCATTTAACAATACAGAAAAGATGCAAGTGATGATATGTACAGATTGCGTTTATAACACTTTGTAAATTATTTATAAATGTTTATATTTTTTTAAGAACTTTGTTATCTTAATGAAGAATAAATTAAAAGAAAGTTTGCTAAACTTTCTTAGTAGGGGAGTGGTGTGCTCAGTATCTCCCAAGGCAGAGCGGAGAAGAGGGGCATCGAGAGTTGTTAAGCATAATAAATGTTAACTAAGGTTTTTATTGAAACATAGTGCCTGAGCTTAGATATAATACCATTTGCTCTGGCAAGTTTAGCTGATAAAGATGTGGTGTGGGCTTTCCAGTTGAGGTGCATGTCAATCAAAACGCCAAGATATTTGATATTTGAACTTTGAAAAATTTTCTTACCTCCAATTTTAAGAAAAGGGACAAGAGGAAGAATTTTTCGACAGTGTCTGAAAATTAAAAATTCTGTTTTTCCAGCGTTAAGGGATATTTTATTGGCTTTGAGCCAAGTTTGAAGGGATCTTAGGTCACGATTGACTCTGTTGCAAAGGGAAAGAAGATCATCATTAAAATGTAAAATATGGGTATCATCGGCGAAATGAAAAGTTTCACTTGAAAAGATTGCATTGTGAAGATCATTAATAAAAGATTAAAAATAAGAGAGGTACTAGAACAGAGCCTTGTGGAACACCATGAGGGATTATTTTAATATAAGATTGATTTATTAGATGAAATAGAGACAAACTGGGATCTGTTAGATAAATATGATCTGAACCAGTCATTAGCCTTCCCTCTAACCCCATAGTGGTCCAGTTTTGAAATTAAATTAGAATGATCAACAGTGTCAAAAGCCTTTTGCAAATCAACAAAAACACCACACACAAAGTTACCATCATCAAGAGATTTCTGAATACGTTCAAAAGAATCTAAGAAAGTAATAAGGCGAGAGTACATAAGTTTTTCAAGAATTTTCTCTATGTTGGAAAGGAGAGATATAGGGTGATAATTGGATGTTTCAAGTGGAGAGCCTTTGTTTTTGAAAACGGGAATAACTTTTGAGAGTTTATTAAGCATTGTAGGAAAACAACCAGATTCAAATGAAAGGTTAAAAAGAAGAGAAAGGGTTCAGAGAGATCAAACTTTAGAAGACGAAGAATTTTTGGGGAAATGCTATGAGGGCCAGATGATGTTTTAAAAGATAAAGAATTAATTGTTAGTAAAACTTCAGCAGGGTTAACACGATCAAGAAAAATAGAGTTCCTAATGCAATTTTTGAGATAGTGAGAGAAGTGACGATTAGTTGGACCAATTTTGGAACGGACAGTATCTGACTGCAATAGAATTAAAAAAGTCATTGAAGCCATTGGCAACAACGTTTGGATCAGAGCTGAGATGACCATTGACACGAATAGATGAAGGAGAAGATTTGGAATCAGATCCTATGATATCTCTTATCCCTTCCCAGACTTTCAAAATATTTGTAGCATGGACAGAGAAAAAACTGGAATAATAATTATTCTTACTCTTACGTGTACGAGTAACTATGAGATTTTTGTATGTTTCATATCTTTGATAGTAAAAAGATTTCATAATAGGGTCCTTCTAATGGTTTGAATATATTTTCCAGTCCTTTCGGAAGATTTTTTCATTCTTTGGTTTTCCAGAGGGAACACAGACAAGATGAAATTGAGGAAGATGATCAGAGATAGAATAAATCAAATTTCCTGAAAAGGTACGCTTTTCAGAAATTGAAGAAAAAATATTGTCAATAAAGTGTCATGGAGTGGTCAGTAATTCGAGTCGGAAGAAAAATATTAGGTATAAGAAAGTGTGATCCAAGGTTGTTCAAGAAGATATTGGGATTAGAAGAACTATTCAAAAGATTAATGTTGAAATCACCTAGCAAAAGAATTTGTTTATTTTCTTTGTTGATTTTATTCAAAAGTGGTTCAAGAAGTTTATTGAATTCATCAAGCGAAAAAAGAGGGTGTTTATAGATGGATCCAACAATAGTATTAGTAGAATTTGGATGCAGCATTTCTGCAAAAGTAGATTCAAAAAAGGTTGGGCAATACAACATAGAGTCAAGATCTTTGCGGGGTTCAAAAGAGAAATTGTTCGAAATGTATAACATAGTGCCACCAACAGAAGCCTCTGTAGGCGTGTAAATTGGTTCCTGAAAATTTTCAAGATTAAAGTTGAAGGATGGTTTTTTCCCCTTCAAAATAAGGGTTTTGGTGATCGCCATAACATCAAAATTAAAATTGAGTTTAGAAATAAGAGTGGTTAGATCATCTATGTGCCATGGGTGCCAAAAAGAAAGGCCGTTTGAAATGTGGCAACCTCATTGGTGGAAATTTGATAAACAGCTGCAAAGGAGCGCTGGGCGGGAATCAATCAGTAGAAGAGACCACTTTTGTTTTTGTTGCAGATTTCAATATAAACTTCTCTCAGGGATTACTTGTCAATGTAAATGTACACATGTGTTAAGTATTAACTTTGCTAATTTATTTGCGAAAGTAATTCTAATGAATTTATGCAAATAAATATATAGAAACTTATCCAGACGGTGTCAATCGAACGAATCGAACGCCGAATCAATCGAACGCAATCGAATAATTGCAATTCGATTGTCGAACGCAATCGAATCGCAATTGAATATTACCCAGGATTTGCTGTTCAATTGCTTCGATTACGTTCGATTGTATTCGATTACGTTCGATTGATTCAATTGTATTAGATTTTATTCGCTTTGGTATGGTACTTAAGCGCTCGGCCGCCCACGCTAAAAAGCTCTAACAGAGTGATCCAATTTAATTTAATCGCAATCAAACTCATCTAACATAATCGTAATCGAACGAAATCGAAGATTAATCCAATGTAATTGACAATCAATCAAACTAATCGAACATAGTCATAACTATCAATATAGACCTTTTTTCAAAGAGGACGTCCTGTTGAATAATTATGTAGTCCAGCCATAAAAACAATGATAGAGCCATGCATAATTACTGTATCATGCATATTGTAATAATTATGCATGGTTTTATCATTGTTTTTCTGCTGGACTACATAATTATTCAACAGGGTGGCCTCTTTGAAAAAAGGTCTATCGAACCAATTAAACCTTACGCAATTAATCGAACCCAATCAAACACAATCAAATATTACCCAGGAATCGGCCGTTCGATTAAGATTTGATTACGTTTGACAATCGAATCGCAATTATTCGATCGTGTTCGATTACGTTCGATTGGTTCGATTGCGATTTTTGTCAGCATTGTATATTGTTGTAAAGGAAAAGATAAAAGAGTTAAGACTAGCCTAGTTTCTAATGCTGATATAGGAATTTAAGTTTAGACTGACTGCCGGTGGCGATCTTTCGGTAAATCATTCAGTCAGTTAAAAAACATAGAAAATAAAACTCGCATAGAATCAGAAAGTCAGAAAAACTACAAACAAGAGACTGGAAAGTACCGTGAGATTTGGTAACTTGCATCAGTGGAGGCTAACATACATCCTCAAATGAAAGACCTGGCTGGTCATTAAAATACAACAACGCAGCTCCGCTCGCAGCTCTACTCAACCATTTTTGTTTTGATTTAATTTTGTATTTTGATGACCAGCCAGGTCATTCATTTGAGGGCTATGCATATTAGCCTCCACTGATGCAAGTTACCCACCAATCTCACGGTACAAAATAAGTCCAGATATGTCTTTCGTCTTTATGAAGAAGCCACGACCAATCAAAGCAGCAGCAAAATTTCAAAACAAAACTACACAAGCTCTGCCGCTCCCAGCTCTACTTATATCATTTTTGTTTTGATTTTTTAATAACTTTGTATTTTAATGACATGCTGAGTACCCTGAGAGATATAGCAGAGGTTCATTAGCAAAAAAGTAAAATGTAGATTGAAAAGTGTTGAAAACTGATGAATGAAATAAAGTGGATAAAAAACTTTCTTTGATTATTTTATTATGCTGTGTTTAGACTGAATTTCTGCTATTTTCTGGACACCTATACTTCAAGCTTAGTATATTGTAGTTAAAAAAAATTAAATAAAAATTATTGCTTTATTACTGTACTCTTACAGATTTGATGATTAGGCTTCCTGGTTTTCTCTCCATAAGCATCAGTCAGTTATCTGTCTGTCTGCCTACCTGTCTATGCGTAATGTTGTGATTTTTTCTGAAAGTTTTGTTTTCCTTGCCCTATTTCACTCAGATAAAAAATGTCTATTTTCGGCACATCTTTCGCAAGTTGTAGATAAGAGCATGTGACCATTGCAACCACTTGTTTTTAAAGGGAATCAAACATGGCGTCTGGCAGCGGCTCAAAATCAAGACCGCTTTCCCTTTCTATTCCAAGTAGGAGATCAAGTTCTACTGCCACAAACTTCATGGAAAACAGTGCAAACGAAAATGAAAAAGGAAGAGAATTATTTGAAGCATGTAGAACTGGAGACGTTACCCGAGTAAGAGGTTTAATTCAAGGCGGCTGGCCAGTAAACATGAGGGATACTGCTGGAAGAAAATCAACACCTCTCCATTTTGCAGCTGGTAAGAATAAGTCAATTATTATCAGAAACAGCATTTATTTTAATTTATTTATTTATTGATGTATAGTATTATAAATTCTTTAATCTTAAATGCCCTAGGATAGGCAAATTTCCAGGATTTTAATCTCCCTCCCACCAATATAGACCTAAACTCTTCATAAAAAAATTACGGAAAACGCATATTTGGACTTTGTGCCCTATGCTGCTTGCACGCACTTAAGCCAAAGTCCCACACAAAGGCAGGAAAAAATCAGTTTTTTGAAGTTTGCAAAAAAATGCCACATAGAAGATCTTTCAAATTCAGTATGTACTAGTTGGTTTTTGTCACTGTGGAAAGTTTTGTCACATCTTCTCATTCTGACAAAGAAGGATTGATATTCACAGCATTTTGACCTAGGATCAGCTACACATGACAAGAGAACACCTGGGTTCCCATGTGTAGCTGAGCAGGTACCGATCCTTTATTTTATCGATTGTTTCACTTCTCAAGACACTTCAATCTTACATTGAAAGGAAGTACCTTTTTCTTATTACTTTACTGTTTTGGTTCTCCTGCACTCGCACCATGACGGAGAACACCCCTGAAAGTGTTAGTGAAACAGAAAAGCTATCTCAAGTTGAAGAAAATCAGTCAGAAATAGAAGACTTAATTGCTGAATTATGTCTGAATACTTCATCTAAAGCAGTGAAATCTTGTTTGCGAAAGTATCAATTTGGCAAAAGTGTAGCACAGATTGAAAAGGACATATACAAAGAGAAGGTTGAATTGCTGAAAGAGACTGCAGAATTTTTAAAAATACAGCATTTCGAGGATAAAACAAAGAAGGTGTTATCACACCTGATAACCTGTAAAATCCAAAACCTTCTTCCAGACAATTGTTCAGTTTACAAAAGAAGGTATCGTATCAGCCTTCATGACTGTCCGATTCTCGAATGTGCCATTTGTGGCCAAGGGGTCCACAAACCTTGTTGGTTAAATCTTGCATCAATTGCTACAAATGATTTCGACCAACCTGTAGATGCGGATGTCTTCAAAACCTTGGTCAACCCTCTAAATCTACCAGGAATGTTTTACATTTGCGATCCCTGTAAAGTTACTACCATTCCAAGTGATGAAGAAGGGAATAGTAAGCGTAAAAAACGTACAAAAAGTACATCCCAAACTCAGAACAACCATCATCCAATAAATACTGAAGCTCAGGATACAACCCTTACAGTCACAACCGATTCAACAACTGATGTTGATGTTGTCGACATTGACCAGTCATCTGATTATAAATTTCTCTGCTGGTAAACAAAGTGAAGATGACGAAACCAACAAAACAAGAAGAGGCGAAATCAAAGATAATGAAAAGAAATCCCAAATCTGCAAATTTTACAAAAGTGGAACATGCAAGCATGGCCTAAAAGGAAAGGAATGCAACTACACTCACCCTAAAATGTGTCGCAAGTTCACACAACATGGAACAAGGCAACCAAGAGGATGTAACCTTGGAACTAAATGCAAGGACTTTCATCCAAAAATGTGTTTAGATTCCCTTCGGAAAGGAGAATGCTTTTCAGAATCCTGTCGTTTTGCTCATGTAAAAGGAACAAAAAGACAACCTCCAACTGTGAAAAGTAGTGTAGCGCACAATAACAAACAATCAAACAATAACAAACAAGAGCCTGGTCATTTTTTAGATGTGATTCGTCTGTTGAAGGAAGAAATTCTGGAAACACTGGGACAGAAAATCCAAGACATTCAATTTCAAGTACAAAACCTACAACAGACTCATCAATTACCTCAACAACAGACTCACCAAATACCTCCACAACAGACTCACCAAATACCTCCACAACAGACTCATCTGATACCCCCACAAGGACTACCGCTCAGACCACCATTCCAAATCCCTCAACTACCATTCAACCCAATGCAAACATTCCAGTAGTGAATAGCTTTGCATTTTTTAACATACAAGGGCTTTGTCCACAAACAGTACCCAGCAAAGTTCCCTTTATTAAAGATAATGTTTGTAATGAAAACCAACTTTTTGTTGGATTGTCAGAAACTTGGTTATATAACCATAAAGACGCAGAACTTAAAGTAGAAGGTTTCACTCCCTTCCGATGTGATTCAACAAGAAAGAAGAAATCTAGAGGCAGATTTACTGGTGGAGTTTGTTTTTATGTCAGGGATGATATTGCAGCTTCATGCGAAAAAATCTATTCTCACTCCTCGCCCAGTGTACAACTTCTTTGCCTATACTCAAGCATCGAAAATCTGGCTATCCTGGTAGTCTACCGACAACCTGACGACAAAGCAAATGGTAATCCTTCAACTGCAAATGATTTTATCATTCCTATCAATGGTGTAAAAAATGCATTTTCAAAGTTAGAAACCGTACCAAATATCATTTTTGGAGGTGATTTCAACCTTCCAAAAGCAACTTGGCCTGAGGGCCTTCAAAAATCAGGATGTACTATCAACGACCGTCTTATTCTAAACTCTTTGAATCAGTTTTGCAACGAATTCTTCATGTCACAATATATCGATTTGCCAACACACAAGGACGGAAATACATTAGACCTTGTTTTCACAAACAACGAACAAATAATACACAGCTACACAACAGTACCTGTATTGCAAAGCACATCACATCACGAAATTGTACTAGTATCAACAACTCTGAAAGTTCAAAACTCCTTTCTGGACGACGATCAACAAGAGCCACGCACAAAATTCAACACACTGAATTATTTTGCTGATGACATTGATTGGGAAACTATTAAAGATGATCTCAAATATGTCAACTGGCCAAGTGAGTTCGATACTGAAGACCCAGATGTTATTTTGGAAACCTTCAACAACATATGCTACAGAATATGCGAAAGCAGAGTTCCCGTGAAGGCCAAGACCACATCAAAAACGAAATCAAAAGCTGAGAGATACCGTCACTCTCTTACAAAAAGAAGAAGAAAAATTACAAAAAAACTTTTACACACCAACTCCAAATCCAAGAAAGACAAGATAAAAGATGAACTTTTACAAATTGAGAAAAAACTTCAAAAATCTTTTAATGAGTCAAAGCGTCACGTGGAAAGCAAAGTGATTGACTCAATTAAAAAGAATTCAAAATATTTCTTTACCTATGCAAAAAAGAAATCGAAAATTCGGTCTAATATCGGACCCCTATTGAATTGCAATGAAGAACTTACACAAAGAAGCAAAGAAATGGCTGATCTCTTAGCCGACCAATATGCTAAAGTGTTCAGTAAACCAAAGCAACCACAACCACAACCTAACCAAGACAAAACAAACGTCAAGATTGATGAGATTAACATAACAGAAGACTCCATCGTTAAAGCAATAAATGAGCTGTCTCCATCATCTTCTGCAGGACCTGATGGATTTCCAGCTATGTTTCTCAAAAAATGCAAAGATGAGTTATCCGTTCCACTGTGTTTACTCTGGAAGAAAAGCCTAGAAATAGGTCTTGTTCCAACTGAACTGAAAAAATGCACCATAACACCAATTCACAAAGGAGGAAGCAGATCTCTGGCTGCCAACTACAGACCTGTTGCACTCACCTCGCATGTGATAAAAATTTTCGAGAAAATATTGAGAAATCATATTGTAAATCACATGAACAACAATGACCTTTTCAATCCAAACCAACATGGTTTCAGAAGTGGGAGATCCTGCCTTAGTCAGCTTCTCGAGCAACACGACCTCATTCTTGACATATTAGATGAGGGTTTGAATGCAGATGTTGTTTACCTTGATTTCTCAAAGGCTTTCGACAAAGTCGATCATGCAGTTGTACTTGGGAAATTAAAGCAATTGGGTATATCCGGACCAATCCACAGATGGATTGAATCATTCCTTACTGAAAGATATCAAACAGTAATAGTAAATGGTGTCAAGTCCAAAGCCCAGAAAGTAATTTCAGGAGTCCCTCAAGGCAGTGTATTGGGACCTCTTATATTTCTAATATTGATTGGTGACATTGATGAAAAAGTACTGTACTGTATTGAAATCATTTGCTGATGATACACGTGCCACCAAATCAATCAAAAACACAAAGGATTTTGAAATTCTTCAAAAAGAACTAGAAAAAGTCTATGACTGGACTGAAGAAAACAACATGAAACTAAATGACACAAAGTTTGAACTTCTACGCTATGGTCCAGATGAAGAAATAAAAAACCAAACTCACTACAAATCCCCTTCAGGAGAAAATATCGAAAGGAAGAAATTTGTGAAGGACCTGGGAGTACTAATGTCAGATGATGCTGTCTTTACACATCAAATAAATTCAGTCATTGAGAAAGCAAAAAACTTGATTTCCTGGATTCTGCGGACTTTCTTTTCGCGTTTACCCCAACTAATGATTACTCTTTACAAATCATTGGTTATTCCAGTCATTGAATATTGCTCAGTCCTATGGAGTCCAAGTGCTGTCAGTTCTACCCAAAGATTAGAAGAAATCCAAAAATCATTTCTCAAAAGAATAACTGGCACTCCAAAAAACTATTGGGATTGTCTGAAAAAGCTAAAACTTTACTCACTTCAAAGAAGAAGGGAGAGATATCGGATCCTGTATACATGGAAAATAGCTGAAAATCTGGTTCCAAACATCAACAATAAATTTCAATTCAAGGAACTCCCAAGATTGGGAAGGATGTGTGTTCGCACCCATAGTTCAAAACTACATGATAGCACGCTTGTTGTGCAAGGTGCTAAGTTATTCAATTCAATGCCCAAGAGTATTAGAGATATGAAGAATGTTACAGTCGAAAAGTTCAAAAACTCTCTAGACAGACACCTCAGTTCGATCCCAGACGAGCCACAGATCCATGGTTACACAGGGTGCAGGAGAGCCGACTCTAACTCCATTCTTGACATGAAAACTGTTTAGTTGCCGACATCCTTCCTTTATTCAGGTTTGATGGATGCAGTATTGTGGTGTGAAGCAGAAAGTTTCTTGCCAGAGCATGAAGCTCGAAGACAACCAAAAGTAAAAGTAACCAAAAGTATGTATGTGAATAGAGCAGTAAAAAGTACAACTTTTCTATTTTTCCTTTTTTCCTCTAAAGCCTCCTGCAACTCAACCAAATAGAAATAGAAATAGAAAATTTTTTTTGCAAAAGTTCTAGGAATGAAAATAAAGGGATAATTATAATAATTGAATACTATCCACTGATGATCCACGGCACTATCGTAAAGCTAGAATCGCTTCGCATACTCTTCGCTTGAGAAAATGATTGACAGATTGAAGCTCTTCACCCGCGCAGAATCATTGGACCACGCTAAAAATGGTAGACTGAGCTGTGATAGATCATTTTGATGGAAGTTGTTTGTGTGTTTACAAGGCTTTTGACAGAAAATCGTTTGTTTTATTGTCAATGATGACAGTGTGGTTATTAATTTTGTTAGATCGGACAAATTAATGTTTGCAAGTGCACTTTATTACCGTAACTTGGTCTAATGTCGACACCCCTCCTCTAATTCTGACACCCTTTTTATCAGCTGAAATTTATAGAAAGGTTGAAACTGTTTTTCTTTGCTTAGTGGTCAGAGAGGAATAATCCTTTTTCAATCATTGATCAAGCTTTCATATTATTCCTTTCTCTAAAGAAGGGTGTCGGAATTAGACGAGGGATGTCGATATAACACCAACTTACGGTTAGTCTTGATTCCCATTGAAGAATCATATTCTGGTTTTCATGTTATTAGATGCTGTTTTAGAGCTTTAGAGCTAGCCTGCCCACCGTTTTTAATACACAAACAGAGAAATTTTGCATGCAAATTCTCAATAAATTTATTGTGCCACAGGTAAAAAAATCTTCAAGAGGGATAAAACCTTCCCCACAGCATAGATTTTTAACATAATTTAAAATATCTTCAACCAATAAGCTCTGCCCCCAGTTCTATTACACAACACTCAGCCCCCCTAGCAAGCTAGCCCCCATCATTTTTATTGAAAAATACAGCCCCCAATCAATCAAAAATGGTATAGCCCCCTAAGCTCAGAGGGGGGGTGCATTCTATGATTAATACATTGTTCATTAACTCAAATCAAATGACTTTGGAGGTTCAGTGAGATAGCGACCGTAGTACCGTAAGTTGGTCTAATGTCGACATCCGTCTTCTAATTTCGACACCCTTCTTGAGAGATAGGAACAATAGAAACTGAGGAAAGTCGGAATCGCTGATTGACTTTGATTAGCGCGATGAGAGGAAAAATCTTTAGTCTATCAGTGATTTCGACCTTCTTATTATTCCTATCTATTATTATTAGCATCCGGCTACGGTTCTCAAGGTTGTGGGTTCAACCCCCAGCCGGGTCATACCAAAGATTCCCAAAATGGTACTTGATGCCTCTCTGCTTGATGCTCAGCAACTAAGAGAAGGATCAAGGGTAAGTGGAGAAATCCAGGGAGAAAGAGTGGCGCCCTCCCCTACCTTCGGGTAGATAGCTATCCAAAGAGGAGCCTTCGGGTCGCCTCCGACTGCAGTCGCAGACTTACTTAATTACTAGTTAGAGGAGTTGGCGTTAGCATTCCGCCAAAATGTGTTTCAAAGATTATTGCTGCAAAAGTGCTATATCGTTTACTTGATTCACAGGCAAAAAAAACGCGCCGCAAAACTTTTAAAGGGATCATGAAAAAATAACCCTGCGCTTTTTAGAAATTAACATTTTCAAAAACTATGAGAAGTTTCCTAAAATTTGAGCCATAAATGAAAAAAATTGAGCCAAGCCAACCTTGAAAACTAATTTGACAATCAACTTCCCAATAAAAAGATCTATGGGGGAGACGGAACCCACCTAGATCTGTGCACCGCCAGATTGGCTAATTCCCAGAAATGTTGCCGGACTTCAAACACTGACCCATTTACATGATTGTGCAGAATTATTTTTATTTTTTAGTATAAGCTAGGCCTAACAAATTGAAGCAGTCTCGGGAATTGAATGACAAAATTTGGTTGGTTGATTTTGGCTGCTGCACGTTTAGCAATCGGTCATTTTGTCCCATTTCAAGTTTTCAAGTTTTAATTAAATGTCTTGGGATCTTGAACTTTACTCAGGTGACTCTCATCCTTGTTATTGCAAATACATCCTGTAGATGTAACAAACTGCTTGGTATATCTTAGAAAAATATTCTCCAAATTTCAACCACTCTGAAAACAAAGGGGTTAATCACCTATTTGCCGACTTGCATGCTACAGAAATCAGAGGCTTGGATGAAAATGCCACCTTAAAAACAAGTTAGTTCTAAGCATAAGTTACATTTGGAGAGGCTCATTATCTGAAGAAGGACCTAAGATTTTCATTTCTCTCCCATTCTACATTTGAACATAGGTACATGGAATGTTCGAACACTATAATAATGAGGGTAACCTCGAAATTTTAATTGACACTATGAAACGTTTAGACATTAAAGTTCTAGGTGTATCTGAGACACACTGGAGCTCCGAAGATGACGATATCTTTGAAATGGACGGCTATGTAATCTTAAATTCGACAAGACAAGACAAAATTCGTCGACAAGGTGTAGCATTTGTAATCGAAAAGGAACTTTCAAACAGCATAGTTGACTATAATCAATATTCAGAAAGAATGATTAGTTTAACCCTAAAATCGTCGTCCGGATCAATCACTTTCCTTCAAGTCTACGCCCCAGATTCAAGTTATGATGACAAATTTGTTGAAACATTTTATAATGACATCCAACAGAAAATTGATGCTCTCCCTAAATCTTCTACTGTCCACCTACTCGGGGACTTCAACGCCAAACCCGGAACATATTTCAATGAAGCAATGCCAGAAGTTGTAGGACAATACGGTTTAGGAAATACAAACGATAGAGGATTCACCCTGCTTCAATTTTGCGCCATCAACAACTTTGTACTTACAAACACGCTATTGAAACACAAGGAAAATAGAAGGATCACCTGGATTTTGCCAGACGGTTTAACACAGAATCAAATCGACTTCATTATAACCAATCAAAACAACAAAGGAAGTATTAAAAATAGTCGATCCTATCAATCAGCAGACATCGGTTCTGATCATTCACTCGTTATTGCTACAATTGTTTTTGATAAACAGGTAATAAAATGGCCACGAAAGAAAAACACACGATATGATGTACAGAAACTATTAAACAAAAACACTGCAGAAGACTTCAGGATATCAATAGGCGGAAAATTTGCACCGCTTATGCTACTAGAAGGATCTGATATTGATGAACTCTACGATAAATTCAAAACCACTACGAACAAAGCTACTGAGGAAACCGTTGGACGACTTAGAAATAAACGTACTAAAGGACTTGGAGAAAACGTAGCATTACTTTGTCACCAGCGTAGACAAGCAAGAATTAATTTCATCAAGCATTCCAGAGACCCCAACATTAAAGAAAGATACAGGACTCTAAATAACTCGGTGAAAAGAGAAATACGAAAATTTAAATCCCTAAAATTAGAAGCGAAAATAAACCAAATGGAAAAAGACTTTCAAAATAATAACAGCCACAACCTTTTCAAATTTCTAAAAGAACTTGAAGGGAAACCCAAGAAACCCATCAACACGATTAACAATAGAAAAGGTAACAAACAAACGAACATAAACAAAGTTTTAAAATGCTGGGAAGAACATTTCAAAGAACATTTAAACAAAAAATTTCCTTTTGATGATAATGCAATAAACGAACTTAACCCAAATTACGAAAATGAAAATAATCCTGAACCAATCAGCATTGAGGAAATTAGAAAAAGCATCAACAATATGAAAAATAGAAAGGCCCCAGGAGTTGATTCGATCACTGCAGAAGTCCTAAAAGCAGGAGGAGATGAAATGATTCAGTTTCTGCACATGTTGTTTAACAAAGTGTGGAACGAAGAGAAACCACCCTTAGACTGGTCGAAAATGATCGTTACCCCTATCCATAAGAAAGGAAATAAGCTCGACCCGTCAAATTACCGTGCAATATCCCTCATATCCATCCCTGGTAAAGTCTTTACACACGTCCTTCTCCAGAGAATCAAAGTCCAAAGTGAAGACTTCATTAAGGACAACCAATTTGGATTCCAACCAAACTGAGGAACAATAGACGCCATCTTTATAACCCGCCAAATCATTGAAAAAGCCAAGGAGCACAACGTCCATGTTCACTTTAATTTTGTAGACTTCAAATCAGCATTTGATACTATATGGAGAGAAGCCCTATGGAAGATGCATCGGTATCAGTAAAAAGATTGTAAACATTATAAAGAAAATTTATGAGAAAACTGAATGTGCAATAACTATTGATGGAAAACTAACAAATTGGTTTAGTGTTTTGATTGGACTTCGACAAGGTTGTTTGCTGTCACCAACTTTGTTCAACGTATTTTTGGAGTTCGTCATCAATGAAATAAGATGTGTACCCCAACGTTTTGCTATGGACGACAATGATCTCGCTCTTATCATTGAATATGCAGATGACACAACACTTCTCGCCCTTGGTTTCCAGAAATTGCAAGAACTAACATCACAGCTACAAAATGCCTGCACTAAATGGGGAATGAAAATAAACACTGACAAATGTAAAGTTCTAAGCCCCTCAAAAAACCAAATCACTATCCAAGGAAATAATATCGACAATATTAGTGACTTTGTTTTCCTTGGGAGTTCAGTCCCAGACGTTAAAATTGATATTGACCGAAGAATCGCCCTCGCATCGACTGCCTTTGGAAGACTGCGAAACAATGTATGAAGCAAGCGAAACATCAGCCTTAAACTGAAAATGAGAATTTTTCGTGCACTTATCCTCCCAATCGCCATAATGCTTCAGGAACATGGGTTCTGACTACAAGGGAAGAAAACAAACTGAACGTTTTTTAAATGAGATGCCTTAGGTCAATAATAGGAGTTTCGAGGCGTGACAGAATCAGAAATGTAGACATACGAAGAATGACACAGTCCGAAAAAACGATTGTCGAAGTGATAAAAATCAAAATGATGAAATGGTTCAGACATGTATGCAGAAAGCCGAACACATCACTTGTGTACCAAAGCTTCAAGCAAGATTTTCCAAATAAGAGGCGGAGAGGTAGACCACCAAAGAGATGATCCAATCAGATCAGAGCCGACACAAGATTGCCACTCCTCACAGCGGAACGAAACACAAGAGACCGTTTGAAATGGGCAGAGTTTGTCAGAAGAGTCGCAAAGGGTCGATAGACCTATGCTGTTAAGTCAAGTCAAGTCTACATTTGTAACATCACAAACTGTAAAAAAATTAAATTTAAAAGACTAATTACTACATAATGCATAAGTCTTAGCTTGCAATATTTTTCATGATTGTCTACTGCCCACCAGACTGAAACTGTTAAGGGATGGTTAACTGATATTTCAAATGGGGACTCAATGTTTTAGATATTATTGAACACCTGGTTTCATCCATGTTTAAACAAGAATTTTGGCCATTGTAATAGTAACAAAAATAGTAAATAGTAAAAGAATTGCCTAATTTAAATGCTCCAAGCCTTAGAAACCTGGCTGCTTATAAAAATGTGTATTTTTCGATAGAATGTTTTATGCTGTATCATTTTAGCCTTTTGAAATTATAAAAACAATGTCTTCCTACAAAGAAAATCAAAAAACCAAGCAAAACACACACTATAACTTTTGTCTTTCAGCTTAAAAAGAAAAATCAAGTGTGCAAAGAAATTCTAAAAAATAAAAATAAAATATTTGCAGCCGACTGGATGAGTTTTTTTGTAACCGCATTTCCGGTAACAAGACTTTTTTTTGGCCTAGAGAAAAAAAGATTGCCATCAATTATGTGCTGATAGTGGTTTTCTTTCATTTTACTCATATGTACACTGATGTTAATTATGAATCTTTTCTACCATTTACATTGCAATTTTATGCAAGAGAAATCATGGCTACACTTTTAAACACGAATGTCAAAGTTTTCTTTTGTAAAGATTCAAAAAATCATCTGTTTTACAAGTATGTGGACACTTTAAACCTTTTAGGCTTTTCAATGCTAAGATCCTAGCCTCCCAAAGCACGTGTTTAATGTTAGAACTCACAATTTAAACTCTATATTCTAGAAGTAAATAAGGAGTATTTTTGGCTTTTTGCAAGGAATTCTCCTTTTTTCTCAAATATTATGACATGATTGTAGCTTTTTGAAGTCAATGAGCACAATATCTATTATAAAAACTACTTACTTTAGGTTTAGATGGACAGTTTTGGTTTAAATTAGATTAACATTGATACCAAATGTACCTAGATCAACAACTCTACTCAATGACCTGAATTATTGTATGAAGGTAGAGGGGGCAACTCAATTGCATATAATTTAAAAATGTGTGACTAAAACCAGATAAGTAACCTTTTGAAAATGATCTCCTTTTTAATTTTTTCTTTTTAGGTTTTGGTAGGAAGGACATTGTAGAATTTCTTCTGGAAGTCGGTGCAAATGTTCATGCTCGTGACGATGGTGGTTTGATTCCTTTACACAATGCCTGCTCATTTGGACATGTCGAGGTGACCCTGTCTCTTCTACGTCATGATGCGGATGTCAACGCTCGTGATAATTGGAATTTCACTCCTCTCCATGAAGCAGCTATTAAAGGGAAAGTTGAAGTCTGCATAGGTTTGTCAATTCATAAATTCTCAAAATTAGTCAATGAAAAGTGTCAGCTAACTAGTTAATTGAAAGCTGTTATTCCTGGTTTATTGGACCTACCCTGGTGGGTTGGAGGTCCCATAAATTACCCTCTGTCCGTTCGTTACCAACTTTTCTCAGGATTGAATCATAGGAATCTTTTGATTTTTGGTACAAAGGTGCAAAATGGTAGTGGCCAAAATGTGACGGAGCCCGATTTTCGGGAAAAAAAAATTTTGGGTAAATTTCAGCCAAAAAAAGGCTAAAAAAAGGTTTTTTTAGACTTGAAAATTTGGATTGTTAATTTTTTCTGATTTTTTGCATGAAAGTAGGGTAAGGCCGACCCTAAAAAACTTTTCGTTTCCAGTCCACCGGCCGGGTGAAATTGTTTTTCGTCGTCACCCAGCCGCATTTTCTTTTCATAAGAACCAAATAGATAACAGATGAAACTTTCTTTAAAAACCTTTACTCGTGACTCATTCAAACTGTTACATCGTTCCTATATAACACTCTTCAAAAAGTTTGTTTATGCTTTCTGGACGTTAAAGATGAAATAAATAGTGTTATGCATATTAAATCAATTTGTTAGAATGAAAAGTTAGTTGATTCTTAGAAAAACAAATGTATAAGAAGTTAGATTAATACTATGATAACAAGTGATACTTTTATGGATCATTGGTAAAAGATGACTGAAGCAGATTTTCACAAAAAAAAATTTTCGGCTCAAAAAACACTTCGTTGGAGCCATGGATAAGAATCAAGGGGGGTCTTGCAGTTACTCCTTGACACTATGTGGAGTAGCTGCAATTTTAGACATTTTCTACAGACACCACCACCCTTGCAGTTATTCCATAGTGTACTACCCTCAAAATTGGTGTATACCACCCCCAAAAATGCCAAATTTGGCAATTTTTTCACTGAATTCCTCATTTTTGATACCATTTTACTGGGTACTTCTTATTAACGACCGTTCAAGAGTTAAATATCTCAATCATTTTCCAAGTTTGTTAAAATATCTTTCATGCCTTGATTGAAGAAAAAAAATTGTGATTTTTTTTTGACTTTTGAACCTTTTGACCTAAAATTTTAAGTGAAAAATTGAAAAATATGTGCTCACTTAGTACACCATATCCTACCAAAATCGACAATTTTGGGCTTAGGCACCACCCATGTTGCAGTTAGTCCACTGGTGGAGTAACTGTTTTCCCAAATTTTGGTTTATATACCACCACGGTAGTAATTGTCATAGTGTTTATATAATAACTGCATGACCCCCCCTGTAAGAATCACTATTTATAAGCATAGATCAATGTTCTTAGCCAAATTATTATTATTTTTATTTTTATTTTTTCTAATAAGAAAATGTCACAGTAGAGTGCGGTGGTTTGAGTTTTCTAGAAACCTTATTTATTAAGTTGTGCTTTCTTCTGATAGTGGATTGTTTTTATAAAGAAAAGTGTCTAATAGCTTTTTTATATTTTTAAGTCTTTTTCAATAGTGTTGATAGTTTCTCCCAATAGATATGCTTTTATTATACTTTTTTTATTTTGACCAGTTATGTCTTATGTGTTTCATTGTTTCAGTGTTCATTGATTAGTTT
Organism: Clytia hemisphaerica; assembly: GCF_902728285.1. Classification (NCBI taxonomy): domain Eukaryota; kingdom Metazoa; phylum Cnidaria; class Hydrozoa; order Leptothecata; family Clytiidae; genus Clytia; species Clytia hemisphaerica. The sequence goes on from NW_027103621.1 coordinate 1,142,171, forward strand.
TGATAAGCAGGTAGGTCCATAAAAGTATCACTTGTTATCATAGTATTAATCTAGCTTCTTATACATTTGCAGATCTGTCTGAAATATATTTTTCTCTATTTTGTCAAAGCTTTACTTCAACATGGCGCCGACTCGAAGATCTGTAATACGGATGGAAAAACAGCATATGACTTGGCTGAACCTATTGCAAAATCAGTTCTGTCAGGTTTGTCACTTATCATTAGGGGGTTCCAAAATCTTTATCAAATATAACGATTAATCTTATTTGACAATCTAAAAGGTATTAGTAAGACACTCTTTTTTTACAGCATCAATATAGTTATGATAAACAAATACGCTGCTCTCTACCCATGCCAATGTTTTATTATTTTATTTTATCATTCCAGGTGATTACCGAAAAGAAGAACTGCTTGAAAGTGCAAGGTATGACATACATCTGATTTCTCAAAAGCCTTAGAACCAACCCGGGGGGGGGGGGGTACTAGGTTTGCGAGGTGACGGGTATGTCTGAGCCGAAAATCAAAAATCGACCCTTTGAGAGACAAAATTTTGGTGATTTTGGGACCCTTTGAGAGACTTTTTCTAAATTTTGGTCCATTTTTTCCAAATTTTGGTTTGATTTTCACCAAATTTTGGTCAAAATATTTGGAAATCATGACCCTTTGAGAGAGAAATTTTTGATTTTCGTGATTTTGGGACCCTTTCAGAGACTAAGCTTTGAATTTGTACCCCTTTGAGAGACTTTTGAGGAATGAGAAAAGGTACCCTTATGGCTCGCACATACCCGGCACCCATTTTGCCTAAGTATCCCCCCCCCCCGGGAGAACCAACCTGTAAAACTGGTACCTGTGGTTTGGTAACATACCGTCCAAAGCAGAGCACTATCATCATTCCATTTTATTATTATTTTCCATATTGTAGATCAGGGGTTGAAGAAAAAATGAAATCTTTAATCACACCATTGAATGTTAACTGTCATGCTGGAGATGGTAGAAAGGTTTGCCATCATCATTTTTACAATAATAATTTCGATTAGAAGGCAATTTTGGAAAAATAGAAATTTCAGATAAATTATTTTTTCATGATATACGTCATATTGCAATGTCTTTCTGATATTACATCACAGACCCAACAGCTGTTTGGTTGTAAGTGACATAAAATCAGTCAGCTGTTGGGTCTGTGGAAGACATTACAATGGTACATATCATTGGTAAGAGATAAACCTTTTTCATGATGTATAAAATCTATTTGGCTGTTGTCCTCCTTTTTAGCACTTTGGAAATACAAAGATCTTAGATATTGTTTCATTCCTAATTTTTATTTTACTTGCACTTTTTAGTCAACTCCTTTACATTTGGCAGCTGGATACAATCGAACACGTATCGTTGAAATACTGCTTAAGCATGGAGCTGATGTCCTTGCCAAGGACAAGGGGTGATTAAATTTTCATTACTGAACCAATAAAGAGTAATCAAAACAAACTTTGTCTTTCATAAAGTCAAGTTATAAAAATAGCCCTTCTTAACCCTATTCATACAAGGCTTTTAGGGGCGGTTCCGATCAAGGGGGGCTGTTCCTGTACCACCCCTTAACTTTTGATCTAGTTGGTCTTTTCGGATGAAATTTGGCACACAAGATCCTTGTCCGGTGTAAGGTAACTTTTGGCAAAAGATTTTTTGGATAACGTCACTCATCATGCCCAAAGTGAGCAAAAACCGGAAATTTTCTATGTTCTTATAAATAGCTATTGTATTCTAACAAAGGCTTTTGAACAAAATTCCCTAAGTTTAAAATGCTTATTTTATCCAAAATATTCAAAAAATTACGCTTTAAATGATATATTTGACATTAAAAAGAAATTTTTATTGGAAATATGTCAATTTCTGTGACACCTTACTGTCAGAAATGTCATCATACTCAAGGTGTGAAAAATATTATGTGTCAAATTTTTTTGAAGCTAAATAAAAGTAAAAAGCTCTATTATTTCAGGAGCTATTAAGAGTAATTTCACCCTGAACAGAAACAGCCCCCTCCCCTAGTGCAAATAAGGTTAAGGACTCCAAAGTCCCAATATTTCATATTTCTATTATACATGTTTTACATCCTTATACATTTTTTTCCATTGTTGATGCTAAAGTGAGGCATTTTGATAAATTTTGGAATATATTGGAGCGCTGCATTAAATAACCTTCAAAACTAATTGAAATTTTTTTTCCAGGGGCTTGGTGCCTTTACATAATGCTTGCTCTTATGGACACTATGAAGTAACAGAACTCCTTATCAAGGTGAGTTTAAAGTAAATGATCTATTGGGCGATTTAATTTCTTGTTATCTGGGAAGACCTTCAAAAAGATGGTCGGTCGGTCGGTCGGTCGGTCGGTCGGTCGGTCGGTCGGTCGGTCGGTCGGTCGGTAAAAATAAACTTCTTAATATCTGGGGTCGGAAAGTCAAGATTTAAAAATTTTAAAGTTTTGAATCGGTACACTTTTTCTCTTTCATATATGAGTGGCTTTCGTGTCGTTTCCATTGTGTTATTTTAGATTTATCTAAGTTCTAGGATATATTCAAATTTTCCAACTTAAAAATAGTTACAAATATCGTCCAACTTTTCAAAAATTGAACATTGCATTTGAATTTGCCCCTAAGTTATTTATTTTAGACATATTTTTATTATTTTAGAGTGGAGCAAGTGTAAATGCAATGGACCTTTGGCAATTCACTCCTTTGCATGAAGCTGCATCGAAAATGAGGTATGATAATGTTAGAATTATCTAGAAGCTGCCTAAGTTTTTATACTTCACTTGATAAGGTGTCATTCAACTTTTTTTGTAGATGAACTTCCAAAGGTTACTTTTTGTACTGTTCTTTATTAATTATTTTAAACCTCTATTCTTTATTTATTTAAGGATCGAAGTTTGTTCATTACTATTGAGCTATGGTGCTGACCCATCCATCGTGAATTGTCACTCCAAAACAGCGTTTGATGTAGCTGCTACCAAGGAGCTTCGTGATAAACTGCACTGTGAGTTTTTTGGATTTATATGGATCATTTAAATCCACTGTGATTATTGTGTTCTTGTTTTACGAAAATTTTCATATGTAGTGGGTATGAAAGTGCATTTATATTTTGTGTAGATACATGAAAGTTGTTTTTTCACTCTCTTCTTCGATATCTAGTATGTAAAGGTGTCTTTTATGAAGAATTTAGTTCAAATTTTGGTTTGAAATACGAATTTATACCCATTATTTAATCTCACTTTTCAACATGCTCCTGTATTCGATAAAAACCCAATTCCCTTTGAAAATCGAATTACAGAGTATCAACATGTACAAGAAATTAACCAATTAACTTTTCTAATATTGTGCTATTTTTATGCCCCTCTTAATACAGTTTCTTCTTTTTTTGTTAAAAATTCTGTAATTTCATGCAAGGTATACAGTCAACTTTCTCGAAATCGAACCTCCATTTTTCAAATCTTTCTCTAATACGAAGATCATTTTTGGTACCTTTAAAGATCGAATTAGAGAATTTTGATTCCTGCTTTTTGTAATTTTAGATGAATATCGTGGTCATTCGTTCTTAGAAGTTGTGAAATTAGGTGATTTGGGCAAAGTGAAGAGATCAGCGGAAATTGTCAATTTTGTTCACCCCTTAACACTGGACACTGCCCTGGTAAGTTAAATTTTTATTTAACATTGTTGGCTCTTTATTTCAGTTCTTCTTTCATTCTCTATTTTTACGAGTATTAAATTTTAAAGAAAAAGTCATGTCTGATAATAATTCAATTTATTGATAATTTCTTCTATATAATTATTTTTTTCAAGAATCCTTAGTAGTTTCGTGTAAAGGATATTAAATAGATTTTCACAAGTTATTCATGTGTTTTAAATCTATTTCTTAATTTTTGTTTTGTCCTTTTTTGGATAAAATATAACACCCCAATTATATTTGAAGCCGATTGAAGGAAACTAGGATTAAAAGAAATACAATGATGTTTGTTTGTTTGAAAGATGAATATATATTATAATTTGAAAATATAATTTGGGTCGAGTTGTATTTATTCAATTTCCAGACAAGTATTTTCATTTTGACTTCAAGCTTGGGATAAAAAAAGGAAATATGAATGTTCTAGCTCATTTGCTGTTCGTTTCGATTCAATCTTCATTAATTTTGATCGCAAGTATTTTTGCTATTGTCATCATTTACAAAAGTCGAGGACGAAAAGATACGGACGCAAAGAAATCATTGACTTTGAACCAAGAACTTATTCTTTGTTTGTTTGCGGGTCATGCTGCTTTAGGATTTTCCAGGTTCGCACACGAAATGCTATATTTGTACGCGAGGGGAGCTTTAATAACTCAAATATTCATGTATGGCCAGTATTTATTTTCCGGGCTTGAAATTGGCTTCGTGCTTATGATAAACGTAGAACGATACATCACCATAAAATATCCTTTACAATATGAAGCTAGGAAGGCACTTTACAGAAAAGTTTATTTGGTTGCACCGTTTTCAATCACGTTTTTAACAGTGTTGGTAGCTTATACATTATATTATGGTGCAACATTAATTGTCTCATACATAGTTGCTGGTGGAGTTGTCATAATCAACGTTCTACTTTACCGGATCATATCAAAACAGAATCAAACGATTTTATCAATGATGGTACATGAGAATAAGTTGAAACTGACCGTCATTCAAAATGCACAGAAGAAAAGGCAAACACGTGCTTTCATGATTTGTTTACTGGTCACTTCGACTTTTGTATTACTATGGATACCGTATTTGACCGTGTCTTACTTCCTCCCCTATACTACAACATCTTGGATTGTTTCTGACTTTATAGCTTATTGTAATCCAATAGTAGACGTTGTCATTTATTTATGCTTGAATCGGAATGCGCTGCACGTGAAAAAGGGATTCTTCTCCGCAATGTTTTGCTGTCGATTTTAATAAGTTATTGTATGTAAATAGAACCGATATCATTGGAAATTTCATTTCGAAATATTCATCGCCCTACCACGCTACGGTGAATGAAATATATACTCTGATACATATTATAGAATTTCAGGATTAATAAAGAAACTTTCTGCAATGTTGGAAATTTGTTAATTTTGTTCATACATTCTTACACTTACACAAATTGTTTAATTACACGGACAAATCTGATTTAATCTCTCCAAACGGCACTACTTGCCATCAAAGCTTAACAGTAATTTGCAGCCAGCATCTTCGAAAATTTGTTGAAAAAGCGCTTTTAATTATATGTAAATAATCACCTTTGTTCGTTTATTATACATCTGATAAAACTGAAAGCAGAATGATGATCCAGATACCTTCTTAAACGAATATTACTAGTCAAGTATTCAACGGCCTTGAAATTAACACGCTAAAAATTAACACGAATTTTATTTGCTTTTTCAAGGACACCACGGCTGGTTTTAATTAAGGGATTTTTTATTAACGCGAAATCTTTCAGTTCGTGTCAATAAAATGACTAGTAATATTCGTGTAATAAGGTATACCTTATCTTATCAATTCATAGAATAAATCACCAATTTCACGATGTACGTCGTTTTAGTTTTTCTACGTCTAAAAAACACATCTCTGCAAGTCACGCCTTAAAGTTGAATTCAACTCACCAGAAGGCAAATTTAATTAGGTATACAAATTTTTATTTTCACAAAAAAGAAGTTTATGCTAATGAAATCCGTTATCATCTCCATCATTTAAGATAGAAACTGAGAATATTCGCTTGTGTTTTTGTGATGGTAGTAGCATGAAATTTGGCATGGAGGTTTTCTGTTAGAGTAAAAATAAAAATCTTACCCAACCTTTGTACTCTTTCTGAAAAGGATTGTAATCGAGTGATCGAGTGATCGTCATGTAGTAAATGTAGAATCAAATATGCAGAAGAAATTAATTATGATAAAGCTAGAAAAAAGAAAAACATGAAAATATTTATATCATCGAAATTTGTTGTGCACATTCCTGAAGTGGAGTCTCTTCAACTCAACCTCTATAATTCGAAATTCCTTTAACTCGAACAAATTTGTGTTCCCCGTGCGTGTTCGAACAAGTATTATAGTCCCTTCAGTTAAGAATTCCTTTTTTTAAACTTTACTCCATAACTCGAAACTTTCTTAATGTGAACTCGAACAAGATTGAGTTACCCCGTGCGTGTTCGAGCTGTGGAAACTCCACTCTAGTTTTGTTGAGCGATGCGTATCATTCCTTAAAATTTTTTTTCATAAGAACAAACTATATAAGAACATAATGCTTCGATGGCCAATGTATTAAGAACAAGTTAAGAACATTTTAAGGCTTTGTTGACCCTAAATCACCTATTTTCTATAGGAAATGGACAAAAATGCTTGCAAAATGGTGAAAATAAGAACATCATAAGAACAATTTAGGTTTAAAACTCAAAAAGTTAAGAAGATAACTAAGGCTTCAAAAATTTTGGATGTTCTTATAAAAAACGTGTATAACAAAACAAATCAGAGTGATACTGGTAGCCTAGAATATCTTGGACATGATCTTTTCATTCTCCTCTACCCAAATTACTACATCAACAGTTAAAAATTTGAAACAATTTCCGAAAAAGTTCTTTTGTCAAATAATATGCGTTTTTATTCAGACGTAGGTAAATCACAACATCGACCAATGGATTGGCGTACGCCAGAAATTCCAACAATCCCCATGTTGAAGTATCATCATACCAGAATTGATTGACAGTTAAAAATGGTAACCATAGTACCACAAAAGTCGAAGTGACCAGTAAACAAATCATGAAAGCACGTGTTTGCCTTTTTTTCTGTGCATTTTGAATGACGGTCAGCTTCAACTTATTCTCATGTACCATCATTGATAAAATCGTTTGATTCTGTTTTGATATGATCCGGTAAAGTAGTACATTGATTATGATAACTGCCAAGCTAGCTGTTAGTGATACTATCCATATCACAATTACATCAATCAAATATATCCCAAAAACAACTACAGTCACTAAGAATGGTATAGTGAAATATATTTTCCTGTAGAAGCTCTTTTTGACTTCATATCTCAAAGGATATTTTATTGTCACGTATCTTTCAACCGTGATCATTAGCACAAAACCAATCTCGATTCCAGATCCTAGGAATTGACCATATCCAAAATAAGGTGTTATCGAAGAATCTTTGCAATAGAAATAAAACATATCGTTAATAAATCGTGCAAAACCTAAAAATGAGTGTCCCACAAACAGATAAATGATAAGTTCTTGGTTTAGAGTCATTGATTTCTTTTCTTCTCCTTGTCTCCGTTCTCTGCTTTTGAAAATAATGACAATGGCAAAAATACTTGTCATGAAAATCAATGCTGATTGAATTGAGACTAAAATGAGGTGAAGTATATGCTATCCATACTTGATCTCTTGTACAAACTTCAGACTCGAATTCAAATTCAATTTTTAGACTTTTCATCAAAACAACTTTATCGTATCCTTAATTTGGAACTCGCTCTTCCCCTTTTCATTTGTTAGACAATAATTTTAATTGAATATGCGACCCAAATAATTAGTTTTGCTCTCAGGTAATAACAGCGTAATATAAGGTCTATATCAGACTTGTTTTTTTACAAGTAATAAATAAGTTTGAAATTCACATCCCCTTGGAGATAACTTTCACCAATATTTCAAAAGGACCAAATATTACTTTACCATCTGCTATGAAAAAAATTTTTGATACAAAACGTGTTATTAACATTCCCATTTTCACATCTTATTCACGATTGGATAACGAAATTAGTTCTTCATCCAGTATCTTATCTTTATAATCAGATTATTCTTTATTGCCTTGTTATCACTCGAAGTACAGCATATATAGGGCCTTAAAAATGCTAGTGACTACAAAATGCAGTGACATTTACCTCTGAATTCTCGAATGCTCCCTTGTTATTCAATCCCTGGGCCGGGCCATACCAAAGACTCCGTACTTTATACCAAATGGTACTCGATGCCTTTCTGCGTGGTTCTTAGCAGTTGATGAGATGTGTCAAGCATAAGTGGTGCTCTCCAGATGGATAACTATCAAAAGAGTCTTCGGGTCGCCCCCCCCTCCCCAATGCTGTCAACGAATAAATTCTTAACAATTAGCGTAGAAAAAGCATTTTTGTTTGAATGGAAAACAATGGAAAGATATATTTCAAGAAAAAATCTTGAAAGTTTATAACAAAATAAGATAACAATTTTACGGCTCACTGTCCAACGCAGAAACAAATCGAAATTAATCTTTTGATAGATATTTTAGCCTCAAGAAAGGCCAACATTTTGACGAAAAATTCTGTGAAATAACTGTAGTAAGAACGAACCCGAGTGACATAAGCAATTATTAAATAAAAAATTATTCTTAACTTGAGTAAAACGCAACTAATATCGTTATTATGGATTTTTCTCCTCGGAAAACACTTGAAATTTAACCCGGAATATAATGCTCAGAAAGAGTAAGCAATAAATTAACACGATTCTTTTGTACAGAGATTCGATATATATTTCCAATAATACTTTAAAATCTTTCCATATTTTGTTATCGTATATAAAACTTAGTTGAACCTAAAGACAATTTTATAAACACCTAAGATTATTTAAAACTGTCTACCTAATTTTTGGAAAAAAATACCTACGCTACAATTGTTAGTAAAATGCCTACCTAATTGCGTTATATACATGCTGCATTTAAGCAACATGCAAGAACTCGGCAAGGAGTTCCTGTGCTATATTATAAGACTTATCATCTAAATAAGCTAAACTTTCTGTACGTGTAGAAAGCCTTCTAAATGGAAACTTAAAAGAACAGACTTGTTTAGACTGTATACGCTTTTTGATCAACGACTCTAAAGGAACTAAATGTCTAGCCACGCGTAGCTCACGGCTTTTGTAGTCATCAATTTCGGATTGTCGTCTCGCGTTAAGTCGGAGCTCGACTTTATATTTCTGCTCGAGGACGTCTTTCTCTTCCGATACGGTTTGCAGTTTTTGTATCAATTCCTCATTATCGGCGACTTGTTTAATGCGTTTAGCTTCGGTGTCTCGTAGCTTGTTCACTAAATTTTTGACAGCATCTTTGGAAGCAATGAACTCATCTTTGATGTCGCTCATCTCAGCATTAACTTCCTTCAAGTCTTGATACAATGTATTATTTTCTTGCTCAAGCTCTCGAATCTGTTGTTGTTGATCTCTGATAGTCAGCTTCTGTGATTTGTTTATATCCTTCCATTGTCGGATGACTTCACCTTGTTTCGCACACTCCTTCTTTGCAGCTACCAAATTGAGACTTGTTTTACGAAGCTGTTTATCTGTGCGTTGAAAGTCTAGTCTTAACTGCTCTTTGACCTGACGCAAGTCGTTGATAATCTTTTCATTGTCGTCACGCTCTCTTTTAACGGCCACCAACTGTTTCTTAACGGAAGCCAATTCATCTTCATATTCTTTAGTAGCACTTGCTAACTTCTCATCACAAGCTTTAGTAACATCAGCTAATTTTTCTTCGCAACCTCTCGTCACATCAGCCAACCTTTCGTCGCACGCTTTCGTGACGGCTTCTAAGTTACCTTCGTGTTCTCTCTTAAACACAACCATGTCCTCTTGACACTCTATTGTGGTGGCTTCAATTTCCGCTTTGGCGGCTGCCACTTCCTTCTTAGCAGCCTCCAATTTACCGTCGCACGATGTCTTGACGGCTGCCAACTCAGCATCGCATTCCTTCTTAACCGTCGTCAACTCCTCGTCATTCTTACGGACAACTTCTTTCAACACGCACGTCACCTCACTCATATGTTCAACTAGCATATTTTGTTCGTCTACACATTTTTTTAACTGGTCAATCTCCAAACGGGATTCGTCATACAGTTTCTTGTAATCAATAGCTTCGGCAAGTGATGATTTCTCTGTCGGTGAATCATCTGGATCCTTTGAATCGCAAGTGATTTTCTTTTCATCCGATTTCTTCTTGATCAGGGAAAACATTTTTCAGCCAACACCAATATCCAACCAACTGCTAAATGAAAATTAATTAAATAAATCGATGAACCGACGAGTTCATTCACGTGTTTTATTATTATTTTTTTATATTTTTTTATTTGACGTCACTTCTTTATTTGACGTCACTTTTTCTAGTCATTCTCGTTTTGACTTGCAACCATAGTGATTGGTCAGCCGAAGCTGAGCATTCAAATAGGTAAAATTTTCCACCATAAGACGGCAAAAAAAAAATCCGATTTTCCGATCTCACTTTGATTTCTAAACTTTCTTCCGATCGGGTTAACTTTTTGGGTACTTTTAGCGTGCGTTGTTTTTACAGATCATAATGTAGTGTTTCAAGATGGCGGCTCAATTAGATGTGATAAGTCAGTACAGTGTTGTACCAAAGTATTTTCAGTGTAAATCTGTTGCAAGCTTCAATTTCTGTCATTTATTTTTTTAACTCGGCAAATCAAACACAGGATTTTCATCAAGGGGATTCTTTTTCTACATCTTTTGAAGGTTTAAATGTTAAAGCCGTTTGCTCAAGTTTTTGTTTATGTTGAATTTTCTGATACTTTTTATTGCTGCTTTTTAATAGTTTTTGCAATAAAAACATATTTTTCTTGTTTGCCTCTAGGGGGATTGATGGTGTTATAATGTTATTGGAATTTGATAAAGTTTACAAAAGTACAGCTACTGTATAAATTCGATAAAGACCGGATGCAATCGTGCTTTTTTTTGGACTTGGACGTGTTTGTGATAAGGCGAAACGCAAAAAATTGTTTGGTTCCCGTCATTTCTGCTTTAAAAAGTGGGAGTCGGTCGGTCGAATATATTTTTCTGTTAAGAAGCAGCTACATCTTGTTGAAAGGGAATCCGTGTGGACTGATCCGAATTTTAAAATTGAGAAACCGTGGATAAACTCTCCATTAGCATGCGGCTCTCTACTTCGATTTGAAAACTTGTAAACACAGAGCGTGCAGAGGTCGACAGTGGAAATCCAGCAAAGCAGCGGAAAAGCTTTCCGACTACTCTCCAACTCTAACTGCTGACGTACATCAGAGGTCGCGTCAGCTGACGGGAACCAAATGAAATGATGACATCACATCTCCTATATTGGACTTTCCAAAATTATGACAACATGGTCTTTGGAATTGATCCATTTATTACTATTAATATATCAGTTCTTGTTGAAATTGATCAAACTATTTTTCAGCAGTTCCGGACGCAGATTGTGTTTTCTACCTTTTCTAACCTTGGCGCACGTTTTGACTAAATGATGAATGGAATGACTGGCGATAACAGTTGTAACATGCATACCTATCTCTATCAGACTTGCAGAAAGCGGACTTGCAGCAAGTATGAAAAATGATTTCTTAGATTTAATGAATAATTTATCCCGTCAAGTTACACAACATGCACACCTCTCGTAACACTTTGCCCCACCGTCATAACAAACCGATCCATCTTGTCTTCATTTAACATTGTTTTAACGTTTTTTAAAAAACACTGCCAGCGCTTGGCACAGAGAGAGGACTCCCAGTTGTGAAATTTAATTGCTACTCGCCTGACTGTTGAATTTATTCTTATGGTCGTGTGTTTATTCCGCCAAGGCGGGTAAAGCGATCGCCCAAATTCATAACCAATCAAGGGAGTTTAAAATTAAGCAAAATGGGGGGTTTAGGGGAAAAATGCGCCTGCCCAAGGAAAGTAACAAAAAAGGTTACTTACACTATGCGTTCGCTATTTTTTATAGTAATGAACTATAGCTTACTTGTTGATGTCGTAGACACAGTGCTACAATGCTAAGAGAAGTATACTTGATCTCTTGTGGGGGGATGGGGGGGGAGGACTCTCAGGCTTGTTTTAAATAATTTTAAATTAAGTTATCAAATGTTTCACATTTTGTACATTATTCAACATTTTTAGTCTTCAGTACATCTCTTACATCTGTTAACCCACTTATTAAAGCTATCTAGCTAAGCTCTATTGGCTGACCTTCCAGCCTCGGCTGGTTTATTTCGATTAAAACGAGGCTTCATCGTCATTCTTCTTGTCGGTATTGACGGTGATTCAAGAAAAATGCGTCGGTATTCCGGTGTTGGCTGCCCCCATTCACCCCTCATATTAATAGCAATAACATTTTACACGACCCAAATATTTATAATTGTTCATGTTTTTCATTATAGCATGTTTGCGCTCGCTCGACATCAACCAAGAGGGAACGTATTGCAGAATTTCTTATCAAGAAAGGATGCAACGTTAACCAGGCGAATAAAGAGTAAGTGAACTCAAATATCTTTTGTCATTTTAAAAGTTAATGGCGCCAGATACCCAGCTTCCCACTTTGAAAATTTCCCTTAGGGTATATAAAACCAAATCGCCTTTTATGAACGGGTCCCGAATTGACGAAAATGAAAACATTTGCATTTCAAATCGTTATGATCCCCGAAAATTAGCTATAAAATTTGGTGTACAGTTTTAAATCAATAATTGGAAGCGAAGAAGTAACTCTACCTTATAATTTAATTCTGTATGGGTCGATTATGACCTTGTTTTTCGGATATGATAATACAGTGGAGTTTCTAACTCGAACACGCACAGCGAACACAAACGAGTTAAGGAAATTTCGAGATAATGGGTCCAGTTTATAAGGCAATTGTTAACTGAAGGGACGTGAATCTTGTTCGAGTTATAGAGGTTCGAATGGAAAAGACTCCTCTGTAGAAAATTTTTATCACCAAGCTATTTCTCCACCTATAAGATGACTAATTATGATCGATGATTTCTTGTCTTTATTACAGTAAGATGACAGCTTTGCACGTAGCAGCTGACCATGGGAACACTGAAATTATGGAAGTACTGGTCAAAGCTAATGCTGAGGTAATTCTTCGTATTATTTAGTCCATAAAGGTTTGAGAATGTTTTTAGAAAACACAAATCAAGAAATAATCTTAAGTCGTTTAAGGACGGACAGTAGTTGAAATTGAGTCATTTTTTCAAACTAACCATAGAGAACATACTAGAAACTAAATTAAGAGAGTAAGGGTCGAAAGTCAGCTCTCCTGATCGCAAAGTTTTGAATTCGAAGATCAATCATTGGATAAATGAAAAAAAGTGTCGATCTAACTAATCCTTCCATTTCCCATAGCTGAACGTTCTTGACGAGATGCTACAAACACCATTACACCGTGCAGCGCAGTCGGACCACACGCAAGCCTGTCGTGTATTGTTGATGAACGGTGCCGATCAAACTGTACGCTCCGCTTGCGGTGTTACACCGTCACAAATTGCCGCTGAAAATGCTCAGAAAGTTTTCCAAGGTAAGTTTGGATAGAAGATGGAAAGATTAATTTGTAAGATGTGCTTTATACACGATATATACATAAGATGCGCCTAAGATGCATGAGGAATATATCAGGGCAGCTGTTTTTCCTTTAGGCTCGATCGCTCATAAGATGATTGAATCAAACCAATAATTTCAACTCCTTCTTTTGCTGGTACCTCGACCACCAACCAATTTTATTACTTCCTAACAACATATATTATTATTATTATTATGATGTATACAAGCTCACAGGCCCGAGGTGGACCTCTACGAACCGATTTCTAATTACAATATTAATATGTCAAGTATCTTAGTTGGTGTTTTTCCCACGCTTTGTTAGCTTTCTTTAAACGATTTGATTGAGGTCGACTCGATGACAAATCGCGGTAGTGCATTCCATGTTGGGATCGATCTATAGTAGAAAGATTTCGTCCTGAGCCCCACGAAAACCATCATCAGCAAAGTTTGGAACAAATTCATGATCATGGAATCTGGTTGGACGGGATTTTTTAACAAACTTGTTCCGAGTTGTCTGTGGGTCGTAAAAATGAATATGCTTATATATTTGCACCATATCACTGAAAAGCCTTCTGAACTCAAGAGATGGAAGTTTGAGTCTTTTTAAACGTTCTTCGTAGTGGAGATTACAATATTGAGGAATCAGTCTTGTCGCCCGTCTTTGAACACCTTCAATCAAATTTATACTACGACGTAATTTTGGCTGCCATACTGATTGTGCATATTCCAAGTGAGGTCTGACAAAGGTGGTGTACAGAGTACAAAATGCCGAAGGACTCAAGTCGTTAAAACTTCTTTTGATGACTCCAAGGATTGAATTTGCTTTGTTAACCTGTTTGGATATATGCTCCTCGAAAGTTAGTTCGGAATCGATCAAGATGCCGAGGTCGTTTTCTTCAAAAACATGTTCCAAGCTCATTACCCCCAAGCTGGTATCTGTGGTGCATGCTTGATGTTGGCGAATTTACCTATTGTTAAGACATGACATTTATCAGGATGGAAACGTGAGTAACCAATCCTGAGACCACTTTTCCATTTCATCGATATCTCTTTGTACAACGATAGAGTCTTCTACCGAATCTATAGTCTTCACTATTTTCGTGTCATCGGCGAAGAGAAATGCATCCGAAACTACTTTGTCTGGCAAATCATTAATGTAAATGACAAATAGCAGAGGTCCAAGTACACTTCCTTGAGGAATCCCACTTACGACAGGGTTAGTTGTTGATTTGGCTGAGTTGACTTTGACCAGCTGCTTGCGATCTGACAAAAACGATGTTATCCAGTTTAGTAGACTTCCACCCTACCCCGTAACATTCCAGTTTTTTCTTTAACCTCCTGTGAGGGACGGTGTCAAACGCTTTTGCAAAATCAAAATAGATGCAATCGACAACTTTGCCTTCTGCCATCGTTTCACAACATTGGTCAATGTAGTAAAGAAGTTGAGTGACTGTTGATCGCTTACCAATAAAACCGTACTGTTTTTCAGATAAAAGATTTTCTTCCACAAGATGATCCATAATTGCTTTTCGTAGCACTGACTCCATCATTTTGCATACTATAGATGTTAAACTGACTGGACGGTAGTTTATGGCTAGGTTGTGAGCACCCTTTTCTTGTAGATTGGCGTGACATGCGCCATCTTCCAGTCCTCAGGTAATACGCTCTCTTCTAATGTTTTGTTCATGATTATCTTCAGCGGTTCTGCAACGAAGTCAACTAGTTCCTTCAGCATCAACGGATGAATCTCATCTGGTCCAAATGATTTGCTGGGGTCAAGCTGCTTGATCTGTCTTATTATTGTTTCTAGAGAAATTTCAGGGATATCGATCATCGTATCTGTTCTTTTATCAAATGAAGGTAATTGTCCGTTTGGCTCATTCGTAAATACACCACAAAATTGCTTTTGTAGGATATTTGCCTTTTCTATGTCTTCATGCTTCAATGATTCTTTGTTGTCTCCGGACTCCAGAAGAGATGCAACTCGGCTTGTCGACTTCAATTGATTTCTTACATGCGACCAAAATCGCTTCGGGTTGTTTTGCCGATCTGCTAATTTCTCGTTCATGGTTTCTACGCGTGCGTCTCATTATACTGTTGACTCGGTTTCGCGCCGAAACATATTTTGCTCTATTGAACTCCTTGTCAGCATCCGAAGAATTAATCCACTTCCTATGTAGGCGATCTTTTATCCTGATTTCATTTCGAATATCTTCCCCTATCGGTATATTTCCTTTTTTCTTCCAAAAGGAATTTCCAACTTCTTTTAGCGGGACGAATCGGCTCTTTAGATAGTTTTAGATCAGTTTTGAACTGTTCCCAGAGCTCACATACTGTCTTTCCGCTTGATGTCGCGATAAAGTCTTGCGTCCAATTAGCCGCTCGGAGAAGAAAGCGTCGCATTTCCTGGAAGTTAGCTGAATTGTAGGAATACTTTTGGCAACTTGGCTTCTGCTCAGCACAACACTTGAAGTCAAAGACAAGTACACTGTGGTCACCTTTTCCAAGTGGACTAAGATATTTGAGATTGTTGACTTGGTTATATTCACTGGTTAGAATGAGGTCTACTAGAGACGGATCGTCTGTTCCTCTACATCTCGTCGGCTCTTTGACGTATTGTAAAGAAATGAATCTCGTAGTGCATCCAAGAATTTTTCTTCTTTACTGTCCTCAATATGGGGGGTTGTCCAGTTTTCCCAATTTATTGTTGGTAGATTAAAATCTCCAACTATTACATTTGTGTGAATATCTCTTGTCTTGACTCAATGACTTCAACAGGCTGTTCAACATAGAATTGTTTTCGTGCGAGTTAGCTTGCTTCGTAGGGCTTCTGTATATACACGCAAATACAAGTTTGTCTTTCTTTGCTAGACGAATCTCGATAATACAGGTTTCTTCGAATTCAACAGGACTTTCGATGTCAGCAACTAGATGGTCTATTGATGAGTGTGCCAATATAACGATTCCTCGACCTTTGTTGTTATTGGTATTAGTGGAGTTTACAACTTTGTAGTCTTTCATTTCGTATTCGTGGATTTGCCATTTTTCACCATGTTTGGGTTTTACTTCACAAATTGCGATTAGGTGCGGTTTCTCGAGTTGATTTATCTTATTTAATATTCCTTTCTTTGCTTTCGTAAATTGATCGGCATTTGTTGATAGGATTCTTATTTCAGGTATAGTTCTTGGGGTAGGGTTTGCTTTATTGCTATTTGGTGCTTGTTTATAGTGGTTTGTTTCTATTGTTGTTTTTTGATTTTCAGCTTCTTTACAGCGAAACCGTTTTTTGTATCACCTCTGACTCGATAAATTTCAGTTTGAGATTTTTCCTCAGAGTTTAGCTTCTTTGCATCGCTCGATAATTCCTTATATACTTTCCGTTGTGCGGGTGTTAGGTCCTCTGTAATACTGATACCTTTGTAGTTTTCTAATCCCTTTAAACTTGTTAAATTTCCGATAACGGTCCATTTTTCTTGTTCATTTTTGAGTGATAACAACAAGGGTCGCTTTTTATTTCCATCTGCTACGCCTAATCTTCTGACACGCTGAATGTTAGCTCGGGCATGGGTATCCTTGATAAAATCTGATGCCCAACTTTTGTCATTTTCTTCATCTTTCTCTGGTAAACCATGAACGATGACGTTTGGTGCACGTCTTCTCTTGTCTGCCTCTTCTGCTCCCTCTTCGCGCCAGGCATCTTTGATAACTTCCTTTAGTGAGTCTTGATTCGGGGTAGCAAGATTAGTGGTGTTGGAGGAGGTAACGGAAGCATACGTCTTTTCTGAGAGTGCTTAGATGAACACCCTTCTACATACTTTCCTCTAACCCTAACACGACTTAACTTTTTAGCATTTTAAAAGAATTTATTTCAATAACATGATGAGAAAATGGTGGCCATTATACAGGCTACTCTTTCTCTGAAAAACATTATTCTCGTCTAGATTGACCTGTAACTTCGTATTTTTCATAAAGTTAAGATAGAATATTTGTTTGCTTTGACAGCCACTCAAGAGTCAGCCACCAAGGACATCGATTTGAAGCTGCTCGAAGCTTCGAAAACTGGCGATTTTACGACCATAAAGGTAGGAAATTTAGCTAAAATTATTCGTTTGCAGTTTTCAAAGCTACCTTAAGCCTCCTTCTCAATTTTCCATCCATTCTTACTAACCCCGATCCCACTTATTAACTAAGCCGCTTGTTCTATTCCCTGCCAGGTCTTGAAACGAATATCATTATAATGATATTTCAGAAAAAGGGGGATTCCCTATAAGTTTATCAAAACCTAATATGATTTTTAATAAGTGTTCTAACTAATTCCTGGAATATACCCTGAGTTTTAGCATCAGACTTAAGACTTGGGATATCTTTGAATCCGATAACTCTAAAAGGATCAACTAAGGCTGAGAATACAGCCTGAGAATACAGCCTGGGAATACAGCCTGGAAGCCAACAAACCCTTCAAAATCGAAATATCCAATGAAATAAAGGATAAAAGCTGAAATCAAAATTCTCAACGGAACTTTTAATTCTGAAAAGCGCTACAAAACCCTCTAATTTTTTTCGCCTTCGAAGAGGATTTAACATCATTTTGTCAGTCTCCTTGAGACAGCGACGCTAAGATTTGATAACTGTATAGCGTCGATAGGTGTTTCTAGGGGTAGGTAATGCATAATGTGCTTGTTTTGATTAATTTAAGAATTCTTTTCCACACAGGCACTGTGTACTCCACAAACAGTAAATTGTCGTGATTTGGCCGGTCGTTTATCGACACCACTTCATTTTGCAAGTGGTTACAACAGAATCGATATTGTGGAACATATCTTAAAGAATGGAGCCAATGTACACGCCAAGGATAAAGGGTAAGCCCTACAATTTCAAAAGGCCTTCCCCTGGTGATATAACCTTACTGTTCTTTACGGGAGAGGGAACTTCCATTAGCCCCATACTTTCAAAATAATGAATTAGAGAAAAGTTTCAAAATTTGGATTATTACTTAGTTTATTAAAAGCCCTGCAAGGTTACCGGCCTCAAATCTTATGCCGTTAGACTGCCTTGAGAGACTGCGATAGAAGGCATGGTAGATTTGAAAAAAAGTGTCTCGGCCACAAATGTTAAATGGTGATGGTAAGTGGCTCTTGAACCTATTTGCACACGCTTTGATCGTGACCTGAGTTTTTAAAAGAAATTGAAAACTTTTGGTATCATTTTTTGGAAGAAAGTACTTTAAATATTGAAAAATTCTATCCCTGCAGGTCTCTTTCATATTTCTTTCTATTTTCCTTCAAGGGGACTCGTGCCGCTACATAATGCATGCTCGTATGGGCATTACGAGGTTGCCGAATCATTGGTTCGGGTATGTCATCTATTTTATTCAAACTTGCGTCATCCGTATGGAAAATACTAAGACTTTCTTTTCTCGATGCTTTTAGGCCATAACTACAGCAAGGTCACCATAACTCGAACACAATTTTTTTTAAATTATGGAAATTTTGGTTTGTTAGTTAAACTTGTTCGAGTTATAAGGAGCCATTCGAGTTATAGAGGCTTTGAGCCATGAAGACTCTACTGTATCGCATTGAAAAACCTACTGGTTTTATTTTTTTTCCACGAATTTAATTGTTTTGATTTTCTGTTCCAGCATGGAGCGAGCGTGAACGCGGCGGATCATTGGAAATTCACTCCCTTACACGAAGCAGCTGGCAAAGGAAAATTTGATATTTGTAAACTACTTCTCAAGGTATACTATTTTTTCTATAATAGTGTAAAGAATTTCTTGCGACCATTAACTTATACGTGCCACCCCTGTTGTTATACTTATATAGGGATTCCGTACACTAAAAGAAAAACAGGAAAACTTAGTAGGATAAATATTTTCGTCGGGAAATGTTTGTTTTTTAATATCAAAACTCCCTTTTAATTGACAAGAAAGGGTTTTTTGCGGTGGAATACTTCGTCACATGTCTAAAAATTTCGCGAAATTTCCCTGACCAATCTTTCCCCTTTCAGGTGTTAGGTCAAAAATATAACTTCATAACGATTTTCGGGCCTTATAGAAAATCTTATTTGCCTGTTTTACCTGCCTGAAATTATCCTTGACTCAAACAATTACTGATATACCACTTTTTCGTTCAATTATGTGTACTGAACATTACTTTCTCCTTTGATGCTATTTTTGATAGGTAGAATGTTCAATCTTCTTTTTTTATAGCATGGCGCCGACGCTAATAAGAAGAATCACGAAGGGAAAACACCTTTGGACCTTGTCAAAGAAGGATTTCCTGACGTCGCCGACCTTTTACGAGGAGATGTCGCCCTTCTCGAAGCCGCCAAAAAGGGAACTTTAGCCAAAGTCATGAAACTAGCTACACCTCAGAACATCAATTGCCGTGACACGCAAGGTCGAAATTCAACGCCGTTGCATTTGGCTGCCGGGTATGATTCTCCTAAGACTTTCTAAGCTTCTTGCATTCTACGGGTTGGCAGAAACAAGAAGATGAAAATCACAAGCATCTCTTATTAATGCTGTGTCTCATTAATCGACCAATTAATATACAAATCTTCATTTTTTTATAGATATAACCATGTCGAGGTTGCTGAATTTCTATTGGAATCAGGGGCGGATGTTAACGCCCAAGATAAGGGTGGTTTGATTCCCCTTCACAACGCCTCATCTTACGGACACGTGGATATAGCGGCTCTCTTGATCAAATACAAAGCAGATGTCAATGCCACCGATCGGTGGATGTTCACGCCCTTACATGAAGCCAGTCAGAAAGGGCGTACCCAACTATGCGCCTTACTGCTCACTCACGGTGCTGATCCCAACCTCAAAAACCAAGAAAACCAAACACCTCTTAACCTCGCGTCCGCAGAAGACGTTAAGGTCTTACTCATGGACTCGATGGCATCCAAATCTCAAGTGATACAAATCCCAGCCAACAATCCGCTTCCCACGTCTACTTCGCCTCGTATGTACGCAAGCAGTAATTTATTATCTACTGCCTCCGTGGCTCGAACGACTTCAGAACTTTCATCAGAACCGCCCGCGCCGAGCTCACCTCCAACCTCGTTATCATCAAGTGCGCAAATCACGCCCGCTGCGTCTTCAAGCTCACCGCCCTCAATGCTTCCTAAGCAACCGGCTAGAAGTAATCTACCGCCCGAAGTGAAGAAACAACAAGAAGGGATGACAGCTTGTTCTCACGCTAATAAGAGCTTGTTGATGTCTGAACCGTGCAACGTGGATGGTTTGCCAACTAAAAGATTAGTGGATCAAGCTGAAGGTTTGAGTTTTAAAAGTCTAATCTACAATCATGGTCAAAATCTATTGAGAATTTAGCTTATTTCCTCGTTTTTCGAAATTTGGAGTTAGGGCAATAAAGTCGATTTTGAACCACCTCTTAAATTTAATCGGATATTTTAATTTGGCCCGGGTTTTTAGTCTTCCAGGCTATATACAAATTTTGTCAGCTGATTTTCAAACTTTCCTTTCAAACAAGCTTGGTAAAAGCTTTCTTCGATAAACATCTAGCTTCAAATTTTCTTTGAATTCAAATGCGTCCACAACCTAACTAAGAAAATAATGTTAATCTCGACGCAGGTCAAAAACAGGGTGGCATGGGTCGCTGTGCTCCTAGGTTCAACCTACCGGTACAGGACCGAAAAAGATTGAACGATATCATTTATGATGCCAGTGGTAGTCAATGGGTTAAGCTTGGTATTTGTACAAATGTTGTCTTTACCCACAGAATTGGTGTGTTTAGGCTTCCTATCGTATTCATTCCAATTTTTTCCAATTCTCACTGACTTGCTTTCTACGGTTCATCAACTAATCCCAATTAACGCCATGCATAATTTAAACCGAAACTTGGCTTAATGTGAGAGTTTTGATGCTCCTCTTCATGTTTGTTAAAGCTGTTTGTTTTTTTCCTTTTGACATAACTTTTATGCATCTTTTTATAAGAACCATTTGTTTTCAGCTTTCACCTATTTAGTTATTTTTTTAATGTTTACAAAAATTTTCAGGCTAGACTAGAATTTATGTTGAAGCTCGTTCGCCCAAGTTTGCATTCGTCTTTGTTACCATGTGGAAATCACGTTAGTGTAATAAGACTTATTCCCTTGAGGGTGGTTTTCACATTGTAGCAAGAGTGCACATGCGAATGGGCTTTTGTACAAACATACATCAATGTTTTCACTTGAACTTTTTTTTCGTTAGGTACCAATCCACTGGATATTGACATAGCAACGTTTTTAGAAGCGTTGAGTTTGCAAACGTTGAACGAGACTTTCACCAGAGAACAGGTGAGCAAGTGTTTAGACTATTTTTAAGGGTGATATTTAACGTATCTCTTAAACAAATCAAATAACATCTTTCTCCCCATTCCCCCATTTTTTTTTGGACCTACCGGGAGGTCCTTTAATTTGACCGTTGTCCGTTCGTCTGTTACAAGCTTTTCTCGGGATTGGCTCATTAGTTTTTTTTAATTTTTTGCACAATGATACAAAATGGCAATGCCTGAAAAGTGACGGAGCCCGATTTTTGAAAAAAATTTTTGGGGGGCAAATTTGGGCCAAAAACTACCTAAAAATAAGGTTTTTTGGACTTTGTGCAAAATTGCTTCATTAGTTTTTCCTGATTTTTGGCAGAAAGATAGAGTGCAAGGTACCCTAAAATGTGGCTGAAGTAATTTTTCTTGGAAAATTTTTTTTCGTTGTCAAATACGGATTTTCGCAAATTTGGGCCAAAAACTACCTAAAAATAAGGTTTTTTGGACTTGGTGCAAAATTGCTTCATTAGTTTTTCCTGATTTTTGGCAGAAAGATAGAGTGCAAGGTACCCTAAAATGTGGCTGAAGTAATTTTTCTCGGAAAATTTTTTTCGTCGTCAAATACGGATTTTCGCTTTTTTGGGGAAATTCCCTTTTACCATTTTCCTGTTAGCAGCTTTTCTCGGGATTGGCTCATTAGTTTTTTTTAATTTTTTGCACAATGATACAAAATAGCAATGCCTGAAAAGTGACGGAGCCCGATTTTTGAAAAAAAATTTTGGGGGGCAAATTTGGGCCAAAAACTACCTAAAAATAAGGTTTTTTGGACTTTGTGCAAAATTGCTTCATTAGTTTTTCCTGATTTTTGGCAGAAAGATAGAGTGCAAGGTACCTTAAAATGTGGCTGAAGTAATTTTTCTCGGAAAATTTTTTTTTGTCGTCAAATACGGATTTTCGCAAATTTGGGCCAGAAACTACCTAAAAATAAGGTTTTTTGGACTTGGTGCAAAATTGCTTCATTAGTTTTTCCTGATTTTTGGCAGAAAGATAGAGTGCAAGGTACCCTAAAATGTGGCTGAAGTAATTTTTCTCGGAAAATTTTTTTTCTTGCTTTGTCAGCATAAAGACCTTTCTGTATTACAAAAAAAAAGTCTTTAATCCTGCTAGAGTGATCTAAAGCTTTAATGTTATCGGTCGATAGAAATTCCATTGGTCCTATCTGATGTAACGTTCATTTTAAGTATTCTGATTTACTTCTGGAATATTTTAACATCAGACTTAACACATAAATGCTTAGAATTTAAAGCTCAAAAATGTTTTAATTTGGTTGAGAATGTAGCCGTGAATGAAATAAAGTGGAAGTAAGAAGTGCTGAAACCCCATTCTCGCCCAAACCTTAAATTCTAGACTCTAGACTACCCGAAATTTTCAATATATTCTCACCTTGATTGTACTCTTTCCAAAGTGATCTCTTTAGGGAAAAAGTATTAAAGTCAAAAGTGCTAACTTGTCCCAATTCCATGAAGTTACTCGTGTACTAGAGTGGAGTATTCATAACTCGAACACGCACGGGGAACACAAATTTACTTAGATTTCTTCGAGGTCTATAAGGCATTGTTAACTGAAGGTGTGAGAAAGTTTGTTCGAGGTAAGGAGACATTCGAGTTAAGGAGGGTTCCAGCCGGTTCTAACCCCTCTAAATCGCTTCAGCACCATGGAAATATGCTAATTAGAGCCAGACATTCGAGTTAAGGAGGGTCGAGTTAAGGGATTCTAACGTTAATATTATCTACTGTTTAGATCACAATGGACGTATTAGTAGAGATGGGTCATGAGCAGTTGAAAGAAATTGGTATCACAGCGTACGGACATCGCCATAAAGTCTTGAAAGGTGTCAAAGAAAGGTTGGCAGGTGTCGGCTGTACTATAGGTATTCAATCTACTTTCCTTTTGTACCTACATTATTTAGTCCTGTCATTCGCCCTTTATTTTATAAGTAAAGGGTAAATTTTCGTGAGCCTCACTTTGCTCACTTGAACCGACATTTTTATGCGTATTCCCAACAGACTTGTTGTCAGAAAAAACTTTTGCCAAAAGGGATCTCCAAAAAACTCGGAATTTCTGCTCGTGAAAATTTCGCACGTTATTTTAAAAACACTGAATTCTTTTTTCCATTGATCCATTGCATATTCGAAACTTTAAAGCTATCGAGCTTGTCTAAGATGGGTTTCAAACGAAACTTTGGTATACTATTTGAAACTTCTAAAAATTTAACCTGGAGATTTTTGGCTCTGAGCTATGGCCTTTTTCCCGTTTCATATCAGACACATATTTCATATCAGGACAGTGTCTGCCTATTGTTATATTATGCTGATATAAGCAAAAAATGTTTTTCTTTTCCTCTCTCTGAACAATCTTGCTCCACATCCGTGTCAATCCAATGTGAAAAAAAGCTTATAAATTAAGATTGATGAGTAAGCATCACTCTTATTTAAAAACAAAACCTTTAAAGGAGGAAATGAGCATTGATTTTGAAATGAGTGTAGTAGACTTTTATGATTTTATTATTTATGGTTATTTCTTTTTGTTGTATTTACAGTGTCTGATCCGTACGAATCAGTTTCTGCACCTGGATCGAGTACCATCTTACAAGAACTGTCACCCAACGATATTGATTACCAA
This sequence comes from Clytia hemisphaerica, assembly GCF_902728285.1. Classification (NCBI taxonomy): domain Eukaryota; kingdom Metazoa; phylum Cnidaria; class Hydrozoa; order Leptothecata; family Clytiidae; genus Clytia; species Clytia hemisphaerica. The sequence continues at coordinate 1,166,473 of NW_027103621.1, forward strand.
TCTGTGGTCGAGGAGCTGCAATCCACCATTGTTGAACACAAAGATGGCGGAGTAGCTGGTGGTATATTCAAAAAGTAAGTTTGTCCACATTTCTGTTCCTCGAATCTTAGATTCAATAGTTAGTATATGTATCGGAGATATCGAGGGCGACGGTAAGTGAATTCGTTGCAAAGCAAGGGTTGCTACATCTGCCAGAAATGTCAGGAATTAGGTTAAGGTCTGGAAAGTCTGGAAAACGTCTGGAATTGGCTTACCTGTCTAGAAAAGTCTGGAATTGGCATACATGTCTGGAAAAAATATGGAATTTGAAGGGTAATAGTCCTAAATGAAGCCTAGTAAACTTTCCGGAAAAAGGAAACTTTAACCCTGACATTTGATATTCCCGAAAATCATTCTGAAATTTCACATTCTGTTGTATTCATCAATCTGGCCTTTCAAATGATGTTAAGGAAAAACTGAAAACCTTCCTAATGGATAAAGTGTCTGGAAATTATGGGTTTTTTTGTCAAAATATCTGGCAATTCTCTGACATTTTCAGGTAAAAAATCTGGAAAAACATGGCTTTTTAGACTAAAAGTCTGATATTTTGAACTTTGAAAATCTGTAGCAACCCTGCTCTATATCCCCTTTGTTCACCTAAACAGACGACGGTATTTTTGTGTTTTTACCGTCGTCAAGCAAAGTGGATGGTGTTTTGGTGACGTGTCAACTTTGCATTATACCGTCTTCTTTGATTTATATCGTCTTCTTTGATTTATATCAAATACATAAGCACGCTAATTTAGTAAGGGTCACGGTTAGGATTCATGACAACTTTCAAAGGATGAAGTCTGGTGTGGTTCTTTCGTAAGTAAATAGGATTTTGATACTGTTTGGATCTTTCCCTTGCTGAGAGTTTGAACTGGTAAAATTTTCTATGACAATAAATTTCTCCTTGAATTTTAGACATCATTCTGTAACTTTTAAATCACTTTTGATGTTATTGCTTTTTTGAGGAATTTTGTTATGGTTCTTGATTTGAACTAAAAATTGATGATGTGATGTAAGCTTCCTATTTGTACCAACGTGATAAAAAACGCGAAGATCTATGCAGCCTTTATTGGATTTTATTATGTCTGAGAACTTTTTTGGCATTTTCTCGTTCTGTTGCCGCACCGGATGGCCTATTATTGATCGTATACCATCATTATAACTTTGAAAACAACAAGAATATATATTTTTTTGAATGTTTTTCCTACTGTTAGAAGATTTCGTTCTCATTGATAATTAAAGTAGAAAATAAAGCATTTTTCAAGTCTTTATTTACAAAATATGTTACCGAAAAGAAATTCACACAACCACGTTTTTTGCTATGCTAATCAAGTCTGTTTTGCTTGAGGGTCTGGTTCTTATATGGTGAATTCATTCATTGATTTAAAAGGAGTTTAAAATCAGCATTTGTTTTGGGATGGTTCTAAATTTGATCTAAGATTTTGTCGAAATGTAGACTCGTTCGCCTGCGTATGCTCATGTGAAGTTGCATAATACTAAAGGTTTTCACAGCAGGGGGAATAAAGATACAGCATAAAGACTGGCTGTTGGAAATGCAACTTTTTACACTTTACTTTTGCAATTTTCTAATCAACTAATTGACTAGTGACGCAAATAGGGTTAAAAAGTGATTGACTTGTTTTTTTTCATCTGTTCAGGTTTCCAAGAGGGAAGTTACTCGCTCGTAAATACCGCCGTTATTTAATCCTATGTACTTAAATTCTGTCTCATTATAATCTGCAGTGGACAAAAAAGGCTATAACTTCTGATAAAATTCGAATTAAAGTCTGTCTCAAAATAATTTGCAGTGCAGACAAAAAAGGTCATAACTTTTGACAAAATTCTAATTAGATAGCGGTTTTGTACTTGTTGAAAAGATAAAACAGGAGTGGAATAAAAAAAATGATTTAAAGATTTAAAACGAAGAAAAACATCGACTTCTTCAATAACTATAACCCAAAGTTTATCACTCATTGACTTTAAAAACCATCAAACACCAACAAAAAAGAGCCCTTTTTCAAGTCAACCAGTAAACTAAAGTTGATAAACCAATCTTTGATGACGCTGAGTTCAGTGAAGTAGACTAGGAGCTTTTGACGAGCTCGCCATTTTGAAAGAAATAATAAAAAAATTCGAGTAGCAAAACCTGGCGGACTGTTAAAAAGCTATAAGTGTATCCCGAGCTAATCAACCAGGGAACAGCTTAAAGCTGTATTTTTTGACTGAATAAATATTTTTCGACCTACCTCAAAGCTCTTGTAGATTAACCTTTGTTCGTCAGCCGTTTGTCTCTCAGAACTGGCTCATAAGTATTTGCTGATTTTTTGCACAGTGATGCAAAATGGTAATACCCAACAGTGACCTAGCCCGATTTTCCACAAAAAACTGCCTAAAAAGAGGCCCGGAATCTTCGAGTTAGAAAACTTAGAGTTAGCGATTTTCGAATTAGGAATTTTCGAGTTAGCAAAATTATGACATCATAAAAGTGCAAATTATGACGTCACTCGATTCTAACTCGATTTTTTATTTTCAAAAAGTATTTTTTGAGTTAAATAACTCAAATCTTATTTCTCGAAAAAACCTTTTCGAGTTAGCTAACTCGAATTTCTTTTTCACAAAACCCATTTTCGAGTTAGCTAGCTCGGAATTTATTTTTCGTTCACAAGTTTTCGAGTTAGCTATATTGGATATTTTTAGAAAAAGTTAACTTGAAATTTTTTTTGTATGGTAGTAGGTGAATCAAAAAATTCGAATGGTTTTATTCAAAATTCGAGTGTTAGTTTGGAAATTCGAATTCTTAGCTCTACGCACATCGAAGCTCCAAAATACAAATATGAACAAAAGGAAAGAAAACAAGACGACTCAGAGTCGAAAATTTCGCAAAGTACTGTATTTGATTATTCATAGATGATCATATTAAACGACTGGGGAGTACTAGGGTTGAAGAATGGCTCTAATAGAGAATAAAGTTACCTTTACAGAGACAAGGCGAAAACGTGACTCTTAGAGCACATTTTCAAAAATATTTCTAACCTTCTAGAGATTTTTTTGACTTTTCAATTTGTACCTTAAATAATTCAGAGACTTGGGAAGGTCAAAAACAGAACCTTATCATCAGCACATATTATACCTGGTACCTATTTATGCCTAAGTACCCCCCCCCCCCCCACACACACACATTCACACATTCACACACACACACACACACACACACACACACACACACACACCTTCACCATTAAAAGAATGCAATAAATATAACGGGGCTAGAGCTTTATTGTCACCCAAATATGAACTATCCCAGTGTGGCCAAGTTACATGTCAATATCATACCAATATCTTTGACTATTTACAAAAATATTAAAATGTTTCTTCTGCAACGGTATATAACTTTCTACTTTAGCACAACTTGGTGCTGAGAATTAGTTTGAAAGGTATCTACATACTTTTGAGACGACAGACTTTAATGACAGATACATAAAACAAAATCAAACACAATCAACTTTGGCGGGCATTTATTTTGCTGATGCCTTGAAAAATAAATATAAAAAGAATTTAATTTGGCCATTGAGGGCTATCTTTGGCAAAATATTGCTATTAGATAAGAAAAAAAAAATAAAAATAAAAATAATAAATAATTTAAATTTTAAAGGCCAATTTTTTTTCTGCAAAAATGTTTTACCTTAAAGCTAAAACTTTGTTGCTGCTGTTACTTGCCTTGCATCCAGTGGCGTTGTGGGAAAATTTTTCTGGAGGGGCCAAAGTCAATTTTTTTTAAATGGCGCCCCCAATTTTCCAAAGTGGCACCCCACCCCACCAGTTTCTAAACTTATACATCGAAAGAAGCGTATTGGAGTGTAGATCACTGGATTGGCTGTGCCACAATTAATATTTTCACCCAAAAAAAGATATTAGGCAAAAACCAAAAAATGCTTACGTCAGCAAAACTTGTTTTTTGAATAACTCCAGTTTGGCTTATGGTAAAAACATGAAATTTGGACCAAAGTTGCACACCATTAAAAAGACCATTTTGAAAAAAATTTTTTTGAAATTTTGCTGACGTCAGCACTTAATTGCGAAATTTCGTATTTTGCTGATTTCTTCTGACGTCAGCAAAATTTTGAACAAAAAATTATTCAAAAATGTTCCTATTAATGATATGCAACTTTTGTCCAAATTTCATGTTTATACCATAAGCCAAACTGGAGTTCTTCAAAAAACAAGTTTTGCTGACGTCAGCATTTTTTGGTTTTTGCCTGATATTTTTTTTTGGGTGAAAAAATTAATTATGGCACAGCTATTCCAGTGATCTACACTCCAATACGCTTCTTTCGACGTATGAAGTAATATGCTATGACAAGTGGAAACGGTGATAAAAAATTAAGGTAAATTTGGACATGCCTTAATTTGCCTGAGACGAGTAGATATATCTTTGATGAATGGAAAAGGGTAAAACAGGCCCCACCATGGTTGGGGCCGACAAGAAAATTTTTTTAAATCGACTGCCAAGATACCCTAAATCACTAAATAAAAATAGACAAATTTGACACTTGCTAGAGTGAAAAGAAAGAAACAATGTCTAATGCGAGCGAAGCGAGTGAAAAAAATTATTATGTTTTATAATTTCAATATTGATGTCAGCAAATTGGTCTTGGAGCGGAGTTAGATTTTCATTTAATAATGCTATATGGTACACAAAAAAACTTGTAAGCTAGATTGCAAAGAAGTTACCAATTAACTTTATTGCGAGCGAAGAGAGCGAAAAAAATTGCAAGTAATTTAAAAATATTTCAGTAAAATTGGTCCTGGGGCGCAATTTAAGGCGCATAAAATATGATTTTTAAGATCGGGGCATTTAAAAAAATCTCTTTTGGCGCCCCTTGCTCTTCGGCGCCCCTTCAAAAAAGCTCCACTGGGGGGGCATGGCCCCCGGCCCTCCCTGCCACAACGCCACTGCTTGCATCCATATCATTGAGACGTGGAGTTAATTAAATATTTTTTGAGAATTTATTGATTGACTAGTTAGGAAATGGATTTCGGAGCAGGTCGATCAAATTTGATTGACTTCCATTTCTTTTTTTATCAATAACCAATCAATTTCTTCCAATATTCGATAGGTAATGAAGCAGAATGAAGCCCATTAGAAAGTTTTGAGTATTGATCATTGATTGGATTTGAATGATCGATGGAACTCGCAACCGTTGAATAATCAATCTGGATTGATCATCTTAGAGCCAATCATTGAATAATCGATTAACTAATGTAATCGAGCCTTTCTTAATGTCATAATTAGCATACATTATCGAATACCTATCAATTACTGTACGTTGGGCTAATGCCAACATCCCCTTCTAATTTCAACATCCTTCTTTAAAGATAGGAATAATTGGAAGGTCCGAATCGCTGATGGAAACTATTTTTCTTTGCTTAGCGATCAGAGAGGAAAATTAACTTTTGTCTATAAATGATCCCAACCTTCCTATTATTCCTATCTCTAAAAAAGGGTGTCGAAATTAGAAGAGGGGTGTCGACATTAGACCAACTTGCGGTACCAGAACCAATCAATACCCAGTCAATTGATTTGTTATCAATGTGTCATCGATTGAAAATGAATCAATTGTTTTGAGTGGGAGTCAGGGCACTGTATATAAAAAAGTTTGTCTTTTGAGTTATACCGTGAAGTAGGGTAACTTGCATCAGTGGAGGCTAACATACATAGCCCTCAAATGACTGACCAATCAAAGCAGCAAAATAAATGAATTACGCAGCTTCGCTCGCAGCTCTACTCTACCATTTTTGTTTTGATTTAACTTTGTATTTTAAGGACCAGACAGGTCATTCATTTGGGGGCTATGCATGTTAGCCTCAACTGATGCAAGTTACCCGACTTCACGGTATATCCTATCAATAAAAACTCAAATCCATTGTACAGTATTCAATCAAAGTTGATACACATTTTCCAGTAAGATTTTGATATAGACTTCAACAACTTCGCATCCATTTGTGTTGACCGGGTGAAGGCTCGTACACTTTTCAAGTGAACTGCTGTGAGTGGGAATCCTAAACTTTGACTTTGACGTGTGCGTAGCAACCAAGATAAGTTTTTCCAATCGATGACTAATCGATAAATAATTGATGGATTGGATATCGTTTGATTTCGATAATTGATAGACAATCGATAATCAAGATTTTACGGAAAGCTCTATTAGTAGAGGGCATTTTGTAAAATCGCATGACTGTTTTGTTAGAAGCACTTGTTATACATTTTTGGAAAGCTAAGGGGTAGGGGAATCGAAATTACTATGTTTTCAATTTTTTTTCGGACACTTTGGTGTGATTTTCTGACAAATATGACGGTCTCAGGCAAAAATCATAGGGTTAAAAATTAATGAAAATTTTAGCTCGAGAAAACGGAGACCTGTTGTATATTTTTGGAAAGCTCTCAAAAAATTAGGATTAGAGATATATTGCAAGTATAGGTGATTTCAGTACCTAACTCGAGATATTGAGCTTCAAAAAGCGCAAAAACTGGACAAAATAGCTGTTTCTGGCTGAAAAACACGGTTTTCAAGGGTTAATATCTTCCTAATTTCGATTCCCCTACCCCTTAGCTTTCCAAAAACGTATAACAAGTGCTTCTAACAAAACAGTCGAGCGATTCCAAAAAATCGAACAAAATTCCCCCTACTATATTGGCTATCAATTGTAATAGACGATATCGCGTTTAGATAAATGCAATGCATTCTGGTTTCTCGGGGACTCTCAAGGGAATTATAATCTATTCCAGAGCATTATATAATCGACATTATAATTCCTTTGAGAGTCCCCGAGAAACCAGAATGCATTGTATTTACCGGGTGCAGCAGAAAAAACTTTGGACGTTTGGCGAGCCACTGAGGCCGAACAAAGTCTTGTTTAGACTCAAAACCACTTTTATTAGAAAGAGGACATGCTAACTTAAATTTTGCGGTATAACTTTTTAAGTTTGGTCAAGTAGTTGTCAAGTTATAAGCTTTTGAAGTTAAAATTCACTTTTCGAAAAGTGTGAAAAACACGTAATAAAAGGGTATTAAATTAAGCATTTTTAAGCGTTTTCGATAAGAATTTTTTTGAAATATTTCTAAAAACTGACTATTTACTAAAAACTGACTATGTTGTAAACGAAAACTGCTTTTAAAAGTATTTTAACAATTAATAATGTCGTAAAAGTCGTTAAATAAGTCAAATACTGAGTTATTTTTTCATTATTTGCATAAATTTAATACACCTTTTTTTACGTGTTTTTTACACTTTTCGAAAAGTGAATTTTGACTTCAAAAGCTTATAACTTGACAACTACTTGACCAAACTAAAAAGTTATACCGCAAAATTTAAGTTAGCATGTCCTCTTTCTAATAAAAGTGGTTTTGAGTCTAAACAAGACTTTGTTCGGCCTCAGTGGCTCGCCAAACGTCCAAAGTTTTTTCTGCTGCACCCGGTACCGGGTGCAGCAGAAAAAACTTTGGACGTTTGGCGAGCCACTGAGGCCGAACAAAGTCTTGTTTAGACTCAAAACCACTTTTATTAGAAAGAGGACATGCTAACTTAAATTTTGCGGTATAACTTTTTAAGTTTGGTCAAGTAGTTGTCAAGTTATAAGCTTTTGAAGTCAAAATTCACTTTTCGAAAAGTGTAAAAAACACGTAAAAAAAGGTGTATTAAATTTATGCAAATAATGAAAAAATAACTCAGTATTTGACTTATTTAACGACTTTTACGACATTATTAATTGTTAAAATACTTTTAAAAGCAGTTTTCGTTTACAACATAGTCAGTTTTTAGTAAATAGTCAGTTTTTAGAAATATTTCAAAAAAATTCTTATCGAAAACGCTTAAAAATGCTTAATTTAATACCCTTTTATTACGTGTTTTTCACACTTTTCGAAAAGTGAATTTTGACTTCAAAAGCTTATAACTTGACAACTACTTGACCAAACTTAAAAAGTTATACCGCAAAATTTAAGTTAGCATGTCCTCTTTCTAATAAAAGTGGTTTTGAGTCTAAACAAGACTTTGTTCGGCCTCAGTGGCTCGCCAAACGTCCAAAGTTTTTTCTGCTGCACCCGGTATCTAAACGCGATATCGTCTATTGTGATCAATGTTCCATCGATTTATTCTAAAAATGTTCGATTGATCACAATTGACAGCCAATTGAGTCCAATCGATTAAAAAACTAATCTATTATCAGTTAGAACAGTCTCAAATATCGAAATCAATCGACATCCAATCAATTGGTTGGTAATCAATTTATTGGTATTAGATTGACATTGAGTCTGGAAAATGACAATTAACACATCGCACCTAGGACCTACCTCTCAGTTAGTCATACTAGGAAATCTAGCTTTCAGAAAAAACAACATCAGTCATCTACAGGATGTATTTGAACAACAAGGATGAGAGTTACCTGAATCAAGTTCGCAAGACAATTAATTAAAACTTGAAAGTTTGAAACAAAATAAAACGTGCAGCAGCCAAAATCAACCAACCAAAATTTGTCATTCAATTCCCGAGACAGCGCTTCGATTTTTAAGGCCTGGTTTATACGCTAAAGTAAAAATAATTCCGCACATGTAAATGGGTCATTATTTTAGGTCCGGCAAAATTTCCGGGAAACAGCCTATCCGATGGTGCGCGGAACTAGGTGGGTTCCGTTAGTTTTCAAGGCTGGCTTGGCTCAATTTTTTTCATCTATGGCTCAAATTTTAGGCAAATTCTCAAAGTTTTTGAAAATGTTAATTTCATTAAAAAGCGCCGGGTTATTTTTTCATGAATTCCATTAGAAGTTTTGCGGCGCATTTTTTTGCTTGAGAGTCAAGTAAACGATATAGCGCTTTCGCAGCATTAATTTTTGATACGCCTATCCTAGCTAGCAAAAGGTAACTTCTATCAGTTATAGATTGACACCCCCTGCCATAAATCCTTCTGTGAAATACTAAGTAAATGATCATCTTACAACACAACTTAATCAAATATCAACAAATAATTCTACCTGTAAAAATGAAGATCATACCTACCTACCTGTCTGTGTGTTGTCTGTATTGTGGTGTGTAGTGTGATGTTCAAGAGCATTTCTTTAAAAGATTGTAAGATACCTATCACTTTATTGGTGCATTTACTAACTACACAAACATAAAATACTATGCTAAACGAAATATAAACCTCTTTAAGTACTCTAAAAACATAAATACAAAAATCCAGAGCAAGTCTGACAGCATGATCAAATCCGCCATTTAAAAAAAATGAGCAATGTTTACGAATGCTTGGTTCCACCTACCTAGCACTTGCGGAGTGGAATCAAAAAAGATAAACACAAAGGCCACGCAGTATATCGAAAAGTGAAATGCCAAAGCTGAAGAAAAGTTTTTGGTTTGTTTTAACATCTTACAAAGGAACAACAACTGAATTTATAGAATCATAAAGAAGTAATGTTAGAAATATTCAAATAACTCTCAAATGTATTGTATATACATAACTAACATACCTTGAAATAATCTGCCATATCTGTAGAACTGACAAAACTATTTTCGGGAGCCAAAGTATAAGCAAAGAACACCCAGTGTGGTAAAAAATCATACAGTCATGCAAGTCGAAATTCAATAAATCTAATTTCTCATCTTTTACAAAATCTCCACTCCACATTAAACAAGAAGAAAGGAGGAACAAAAACAATTTCTTTCCGCCTACTTCTTTTTCGAAATTTTTATGATTTTTCTACTACCATACAGAAAAATCCAAGATAGCTAACTTGAAAACTCGAGAACGAAAAATAAATTCCGAGTTAGCTAACTCGAAAATAGGTTTTGTGAAAAAAAATTCGAGTTAGCTAACTCGAAAAGATTTTTTCGAAAAATGAAATTCGATTTTTACTCAAAGTTTTCTAACTCGGAGATTCCTCGCCTAAAAATTGTTTTTTTTTGTACTGGAGTAAAATTGCGTCATTACTTTTTTCTGACTTTTGGAAGAAAACAAGTTCTCTAACAAGTGACCGAAGCTGTTTTTTACGGGAAATTTTTTTTTGGCCATAAAATTCAGATTTTTGTATTTATTCCCCTCTGTCTCCCCCCTTTTCTTAAGGGGGGACGAACAAATGAAGAGGGGGGGGTCAGAAATTTTCATGAAAAAGGGAGGATTGCAAGGAAGGTGGATAGTTTAAGAAGGATAGTTTAAGAAAGGGGGGGGGCTTACATATATATTGTAGATTATTTTCAAGTACTGTTATGAAATTTTGTCTCCATGAAAGGAAGTTTTCTCTAGTCTGTAGAATAGTCTGAGTCAAAAAGAAGGAAGAAGTTTATTATTTCTCTTTCTCTCTCTAAAGATACTCCACATATATTTTTTAGCTATTTTAATCCAAAATCCTCGGGGGATAAGCATTTTTAAAGGTTAGGGGGATGCCAAGAAGGGGGATCATTTAAGAAAGGGGGTAGATAGCTATGGGTCGCCTCCGACTGTGGTCACAAGAACTAATACTACTAAAGCTGATCTACACTAAAAATGGGGATGAGACTTCTGTTCAATGAGCTAATTGGACGCCAAAACAACCATGGAAACACTTTCACAATCTCACTTTCTTCTTCACAGATATACACACATCAAGATTGAACGAGTGATCAACAAACGTCTATGGGATCGATACGCGTACCAGCGGAAACAAGTGTCCGAATCGAATCATTCTTGTTCAAACGAACGCATGTTATTCCACGGATCACCTTTTGTGAACGCTATCGTACAGAAAGGCTTTGATGAACGACACGCGTACATAGGTATGACTGTTTTGTGTTGAACCGTGAAAAAGAATAATGCGGCTATCATTATTTAATTTTTCCCAATATTTTTTTGACTCCTCTGGTCCGTTCTCGAGTGAATATTTTTTTTATTGTAAGATTATTTTTACCATGATTATTGCAATCTCGTACCCAGAGCAACTTCCACTACTTTAAAATTTTACTTACCTTTCTTCAGAGAATCTTAAAATATCTGGGTACTAGTATCAGTTTATCATAAAGAAAAAAGTGCTGCATTTTTTTAATTCTGATTAGAAAAACAACTTGTGAGAGCTTTCCAGATGTGGTTGGTGAAGGTTTGTTTCTTTTTAAATATTCGATGAATTCATCTAATATTTTTTTTGGCAGAGGATCTTCCCAGTCAGTCAAAAAAAAATTACCTTTTTGAACAATGACTTACTTATCCGCTTTGTCATTTGTAGGAGGGATGTTTGGAGCAGGGATTTATTTTGCAGAACACTCTAGCAAGAGCAACCAATATGTATACGGTATAGGTGGCGGTTCCGGATGCTTGAAACATAAAGACCGGTCATGCTACGAATGCAAACGGTGCGTTACTAGTTGTTGTTATGTTCCATTATAAGAAGAATTGAAGAATTGAAATTAAGACATCATTTAAGGTGTGGCCTACCAATGCTTACACAGCATTCTTAAACAAAACAAAGAACAAATTTCTTGATCCTGCGACGCGCGAGGACAATTTTGAGTAGCTCTTCTTGTTAATTCTGCTTTGTTAACTTTGTCAGGCGCGTCATAAAAAAATACCCCCTCTGAAAAGGTATTGCCCCTTGAAAACCATTGCGATTCTCAAAATATAGATATGTTTGAACCCAAAAACAGTTTCAAACCTTTTTCACCGTCAAAGTGGTACCTCATGCCCCATTTTGCCTGGACTATTTATTTTTAAAAGGGTAATTATGTCTTTTTTTCATTTTCAGGCAAATCATTTTATGTCGAGTTACGCTTGGTAAACCCTACTTCCAACTTGCCGCCATGAAAATGGCGCACTCACCGCCTGGACATCATTCCGTTATCGGTAGACCGAATTCGGGTGGTTTATGCTATCCAGAATATGTTGTTTATCGGGGAGAACAGGTAAGACTTTAGCTCAAGGCTTTTAGATAGGCTGGTTGGTGCGATAAAGTGTCCTCCTGTTGTTTGGAATCTTGTGTTTTTTTCTTCAAAATGGCGACGTCGCCAAGTGATCCTAGTTATTTCAGAAAGCAAATTTCAGCCAGAAGTTGACTCAAATCTAACTAAGAATCGGAATTCTTGTTTTACTTTATTGGGATAAACTTTCGCGGGGATTAAATTTCGTGGATTTCGTGGTTTTGGGTGTCATCCGCGAAAACCTGCGAAATTAAGTACCATTGGAAATTTGGAAGGGCCTCAAATAGGGCCGAAATATCTCTAACCAAATGTCAAAATATGTCAAATACTATTTGAATGGTTACTTGCATCAAAGAAGCGCAAATAATGTGTATTTCAACAACCAACATGCATGATTTTGACAGTAAAAGTCACAAAATCATGAAAATATTGCAACCCAATAGTGCCACCCGTGAAATTAAGACCCCGCGAAATTTTTGAATTTCGCGGATAGGCCCAACCGTGAAATTTAATTCCCGCGAAAGTTTATCCCATTAATGAACCATTTTACTTTGAAAATACTGTAGCAAGTAAAAATACCAAAAGAGATTTTCATTGTGAATTTTCAAAGTCATAATTTCCCAATTGTTCAGGTAGAACTACCCGGAGGAATATAGTTTAAATATATTATAAATTAATGATACCAAGAAAGTTTTAAAAGAGAAGGAATAACAATGTGCTGAGGATCACTCAAAGGAAAGAAGATCATTGTTATTCCTTCTCTTTTAAAACTTTCTTGATGATACTTTTCTTCTTTCCTTTTCCAGGCCTACCCCGAATACTTGATTTCGTACAAGATAAGTTCAATCGAAATACAACAAGGTGCCACCGCAATTGGTTAAACTCTTATGGGAGGTAAACAAGAAGATAATTTATTTTTTTCTACTTTGTTAGTTAGATTTTCAATTCCAATCATTTTTATTGTTGTTTGTACTTGATCACTTGATTTGAATTTTAGAAGCATTGCGTAGGGAGGTTTAAAATGGCGAAACCCCGTTCTTATTACGTAGACAAAGGAATATATAATCATGTCCATTAGTCCTCTTTCGGAATTTTAATCGTTGCTGAGTAGACGTACACTTTCTTGTCTGATATATTTCCTATATCATATTTCCGTAATTTATTCTCCAAAATAGTAGGGCAGTGAGATGGTATGTTTTATTTGTAACTGAACTTGAGTTTTATCATGTTGTTACGTTTAGTTTATTGGGTTCTTCCAAAGAAGATTACATGGTGGTGGTGGATGATAAACATTAGGTGTTAATCCACGGACATGAGAATTCTGACCGCGACCCCGGGACAACCAGTTTGCCCTCCCCTCAAAAAACATTAGAATTTCACGCTCCTTGAAGGTATAAATGTTAGATAGGGTGACATTTTGAATTTAGCTACTTCCGCAAGGCAATATATTGAAGGAAGAAATTTTGGTGGATTTGGCGGATTCGACCAAAATCCGCCAAATTAAGTTCCCGCCAAAATTTCTTTTTTCCGTCATCCGCCAAATTTAAATTACTCTATTTATTCCCCCAAATGTGTGTTATTTCTAACTTTAAAACGGGTTTCTCCTTTTTTAATAGCCTTTTTTGGACAAAAATGTCTTTATCCGCCAAATTAAATTCCCCTCAAATTTAATTTTTCAAGTCAACCGCCAAATTAAATTCCCTCTGAAAAAACTTTTTTTGCCATCCGCCAAATTAAATTCCTGCCAAAAATTTCTTCCTTTAAGGTACTGTATCCTCCGCAAACATCCCCATGTATTGAAATTTTCTGGAAGAAACCATTGTACTTTTTATTTGTTCAAGTTATTTTTGTAATTTTATCTTTAAAAGTATTGTAAAATCCAAATTTTTTAGTAAAATATAGTCCTCAAAAATGGTCCAATTACTTTGTCATTCTTTTTTCCAATCGTTGTTCGTCATATTTTCATAATTTGGCACCGTTTCAAAAAAAATATATAAGTGAAGAAATAAGAATTTTTGTCCAACTATATTCACTCAGGAGATTTGGGTGGCAGAGCAGCATATGCATTTCGTCCTTATTTAGGTAGGACTCGTCAACACTGCATACTGCATATATTTCGGTACACTTTCCCACGTTTTAAAACTTTCTGTAAATGCAAGGTAAAGTTTTATTTTGGTTTGAGTTTTATGGTGTGGTGTTAAATTCTTCTGAATTTAAAGGGGAAATTCAGAAGATGGCACCTCCATGACCATTTGAAACCTGAATTTTCCAAATTTCTAGTAAAAATCTTCAAAAGTCATGTTGATAAAAGTGAAACCAAGGATTGATGACATTTTAATATAAGCCTAAAACTTGAATTATGTCAAAAATAATATCAGATAAGAAAACTTTTCCAATTTATTGTACTCTGATTAAGCTTTTCTCTATGGAGCTATCAGGTTTTTTCATTTATAAGGATTTTGAATCCTCCGTTATGCTATTTAATTTTCATGGAAATCATCCCCATATGAAAACTTCCATTGCTGTAATATGCTATACCACCATAAAGAAGCACTTTTAGGTAATTTTTAATGCTATCGTCTTACTTGTGGGATAGATTTTTTGAAATTAGGTCTTTTAATTGGGGATGGTCACCAATTTGGTCCCTTCCGTTACGCCTATACTGGGATGACCTACTTTTTGCCAAAATTTTAAGGGGACTCATGTTCTAATTCTGTTTGATATTTTGGGTCTCCCAGAAAAATTATTTGATTTCTGGGGTCTTTATGTATTCATATACACAAAAATGAATTTCCATGTTCATTATTCTTTTTACACAGAAAGTTCAGAGACTTTTTAAAATTGCATTGTAGTCTAATGTTGTAGTGGCGAAGAGATTTTGAGTAGTATAATTCACACCCCAGTTGTACAAATTCAATCAATTGGATTGGCATGTCTTATTTGAGTTAAAGCTATCCAATGCTACTATAAAAACAATATTTAGTGTACTCAAGTACTGTACTTTTACCATTTCAGACATGGTGCTGATCATTTTCAACCACCCAAAATTTAAAATAAATTTTAAACAAATACTCGTGATTTCGATCAAATATTTCAAAGAAAAAGCTGGAAACTTTGATACTTACCTCTCAGATTCATTATTATATAATGACAGAAATTAAAAATCTTTCCCACAATCTTGGTCGAAATAATATTGAGGTTTTTGTGTAATTTAACATTTTTCAAAATTTAGAGTTTGGGTGAAAATAGCGATTTTAGCTTCCACTTTATTTCAGACTTTATTTCATTGAATATTTCGATTTTTGAGTTATACTCAAAAAACTTTCTACCATAGAATGAGTGGTCTAACACAGGGCTTTTTTTCAGGACACCCTGTATCCTTGGGGCCATCCATATAGTACGTACGCAGTTAAGTGGGGAGAGGGGGGTTTAGCAAAACGTACATCTATTGTTTAAATGACATAATTTCTATTGTTCTCTGCGTATAAGGGGGTATCAAATTTTTGGAAAATCTTTGCGTACGTACTATATAGTGTGCAGGGGGGGTCAAGGTCCCACCCAAAATTTCAGGTCCCAGCACTTGAGAAACTCCCACCTGATAGTTGACTTTCCAAGTCCCACCTAAAATAGGGATTTTATTTAATAAAATTTTTTTAATTACCAAATTTCGATGTGCTGACCTCCCCTTCAATTTTTACTTGTTCACGGATAGGAAATGTAAAGCAATTCAATTCAACAACAACAAACTCTGTTAGGGGAATTTTCAATGAAAAACAGATTACAGGATTCAAAGACAAATATGTAAAAATCTAAAATTTAAAATAATTTTTCTTTCAAAATTTCCATAAGAGTCCCATCTAAAGATTTCTAGTCCCACCTCGACCTATTTCCCCCACCTGAAAGTCCAAAATTTCAGACTCCCACCTGGCTGTTTTGGACCCAAAAATCCAAAAAAAAACCCCTGCAGAGAGTGGGGGGGGGGGTGCACACTATGTATATAGACGGCCCCTTCCTCGGATTATTATTCTTCAAAAAAGCCTGAACCAAAAAGAGTTAAACGTCATCTTTTCCCATCGGAAACTAAAAAAAAATCCGAAAAAGCATTCTTTGTGGGTTCAAAAATTGTAACCTGGATTTCAAAATTTTATAGTTCGATATCAATTTTCAAAAGTATCAATCAATCATATTTACATTTCAGTTTACTATATGTATAAAAAATCTAAAACTACAAAAAGAAAGAATATCCTTGGTCTCACTTATCAACATAATGTTCATCGTTAATATCAACAGGTGGTTTGTTAAGGAAAGGTGACCACGTTCCTTGTATAGATGGATTATCACTTAACCAAGGTTGATGTAATCTCTCGCTTCTCCATTGCCGTCCACTTTCATTTCGTAAACGTTCTAACCATTCTCTGATGGCAATATCGTCGTTATTTGGGATCTGTATGATACGAGAGTTTCCATTCACTGTGAAGGGAAGATGTGGAACGTTTTAGAGAGCAATAAATTAAACAACCACAAACTTGATTTGACTGAAAAAAAAGCTTTTTACTCATACTTATGAATATTCATTTATTTGACATGATTTTACAACATCATCTAAGAAAATTCTAAAAATTCCACTTCTATGAATTAAAGTTTTTACTGTGCTTTGAAAATATGTTTTAGAAAATAGTGTCGTTTATACTACGAGATGTTAGACATAAACACTGAGCTCGATTTAAATCGATTAAAAAAAAGAAGAGATTATGAAAGCAGCATACAGTAGTTTGCCACAAGCCTCGGTGATTGTCCTCTTCTTTCTTGGAGGTAAACAGCAACTTCTGGATTGTTTTCTATAAATTGGTCAACTTCCAAATCGAGAAACCGCCTAAAATTAATTAAAAATGAATTTCAGCCATCGAAATACAAGAAAAGAAAACTGAGTTTATAGCACTTTCTAATGAAATTCAATAAAAAACTATTATCATCATATAGAAACAAGGCGAAGGATTGTCTTTATGTTTCAACTAGATGCTTTTTATAAGAACGGTGTTTTTCTATTTTATCATGATATTAATTTTTTGGAAAAATCATTACAGCCTAAATCTAGGATGCAATGTATACATACAACAAGAATTTGGCATTTTTGTGAAACTTCAGCATTATTGGGGAATAATTGACTATTAACAAGTAAAAGGCTATAGAAATGACATTCTTAGCTTTAGTTGTCAAATTCCATGGTGGGGGTATTCTAAGCATATTCTTAATTCATCATGATCATGATTTATTCTTATAAAGTATGTTCTTATGAAAGAAAAAGCATGTAAATATTGTCAAAACTTTTAAACTACCTTTAGGGGATAAATTTTTTTGTGAGTAGATATTTTTGCTTTTACTTTTTCAACTAATTCCTTTCATTTTAAAATCTAGGTTTTTGGCAAAAATACTCTGCCAACGCACCAGACTTTACAAACACTGGACACACGTCTGGTGTTGGATGAGGATACTTTTTAACACCGGAAAACCGGATAAGGGGCCGTCCACATAGTACGTTTGCACTAAAATGTTGAAAATTGAGTACCCCCTCCCCCTGTAGGCAAGCGTACGCAAATGGCTATACCCCCTGGTAAGTACGTGTACTTTTTCATTCAGCCCCCTACTTGGTTGAAGAAATTTTCGAATTCGGACCTTTATTTCATAGTACATGAGACTCAATGTTTATTAAGAAACTTTTTCTTTTCCTTGATGTGTATAATAAACGAACAATAATTCTCTTTTTATTCTCTTTCAAAAGATTTTACAAGCAAAAAAGGGCTATGAAGAATTATTCTCTACACACATACATTCTCCTTTGACCCCTCCCCTCCCCCTGTACGCAAGCATACCGTGAGTGGTCCTAAATTCGACAGCCCTGCCTATTGCCGAACCCCCCCCCAAATAACTGTTATGAAAAAAAATTCTATGTTTACAAACATTCCCTCTCCAAGTTGAACGATAAACTATTGCAAGAACTCTCGAAACAAAACATCCAACAAGATGGCTTTAAATGTCAAGATGTCAATGTGATCAAAAAAATGAGAGTTGTAAAAATAATTATTAGTAATTAAATAATTTCCTTTCATTCTAAATCCGTTGTTTGTGTTTGAAACATTAACAAAATGATATTTGATTTAATGGGTTCAATGTATCAAATCTTCTTAGTTTAGTTGTGTCACAGTGAAAGGTTTGTTTTTATTTTATTTTGTATCTTTGAAAGACCCCATCGAAATTAGGCAGGCGAGGGTTGTCAGATTTAGGACCATTCACGGTACGCTTTCCAGAACAGTCACTGGAAGATTCCGGACAGTCAGGCACATCCTGGCAAATGAACGGGGTGAGCATTTGCATGGGGTATTCGTCACCCAGTGTAAATGAGATGGGACGTCTCAGGCTAAAAGCGTGAAAATGAATAAAAATGAACTTCAAACTGAAAAAGGGAAAAAAGGAAGAAAACTGGGAACTTTATTTTTTCATTAAAAGTTTCTTCAATCTTCGAAGACAAAATTGACCCATGGAAAAAAAATTTCATCCATGCAGTTCCTTGAAATGAAGCAAAATATCTCCAACCCGGTTCAATAGACCTTTTTTTAATGAGGCCACCCTGTTGAATAATTATGTAGTCCAGCAAAAAAACAATGATATAGCCATGCATAATTATTATAATATGCATGAAACAGTAATTATACATGGCTGTATCATTGTTTTTATGCTGGACTACATAATTATTCAACAGGGTTGCCTCTTTAAAAAAAGGTCTATTAAACTGGGTATTCGGCGCTATAACGTCACTTTCGTTTTCGACCCCGTTCATTTGCCAATGGTCGCAAGTGAAAAATACCCCGTTCATTTGCCAGGATGTGCCTGACTGCCGGAGCACTTCAGGTGTTCCGGAGCACGTTTTTCACCTATTGGCAAGGTCTGCACCGGAACTCTGGAACGTTCCGGTGCACTTCCGTTGTTCCGGAGCAAGATATCTGCAATATGATCATGATATCACTCGGTTTTTAAGAACGTGTTAAAAATCACTTGCTCCGGAAGCACTGGAAGAGCTCTGGTACTTTCCGGTGAGAAAAATAGTGTTTTTTAGCTGCTCAAGAGAGCTCCGGAAGTTTCCGGAGCGCCGGGAGGGTCCTGAAATTAGAAGAGGGATGTCAACATTAGACCAACTTACAGTATATATCCCCATAAAATTAGCAGAAAAATTCCAGAAAAGTCAGAAAAATCTTTTAGTGCAAGATCTTATCCAACATTCAAAAGGACGCTACCTCTTCAAAATTGAGACTGCTTATATTTTAATCTGGTTTTATCCCTCCCTTTACTAGCTAAAAAATGGATAGCGAATTGCTTGGACTCACCTAATGCCTCTACTCCCTGGATTATCAGAACAATAGTTTATTGTCAATCTCTTTAACTGACAAACATATCTTCCGAATTTCCAAAAAGGCTCGAATGTATCATTTGAAGGATGTTTATGTGGAACTTTGAGCATCTTTGCACGAGTTGTTACTGCCTTGACATTTGGAACATATTTCAAGCTTTTCTGAATGGGCCCTCTTACTTTACTGGTACTCATTCTTCGTAACTATAAATGAAAAAAGTAAAAACTTTAAAAAGTCTTTTTGAGGTTAGAAATAAAACGAAATGAAACCAAATAAAATTGTACAATTACCAGCTAAAATTTAAGACGTCCGCTTCTCACACTAAAAATTTTCTTGTAAGTTCAATCTATGGTTGTTAGTTTACGTAAAAAGCATAAGAGTTTATTTACAGAAAATTCCGGAGCCCTGCCCTACATATATATCTGCTATGCTTTTTTAAAGCGCTTTATCTAATAGCCATCTATCAAAATATCAAAACAAAAAAGCACATGGCGGAAAAAGAGCTCAAAATGACGGACAAACAGAACAGTTTCCACCACCAGCTACAGTAGTTAATTTTAATGTATTCTTTTAGCTTGTCTGTTAGTAAGGGATTCTTGAAGATTAATCTATGTTTAAATACTTCTAAATTGCAACGATTTTCAACAAATTATGCATCCGAAGAATTCAAGAAAAGATTGAAAACAATTGAACATGTTTTTGATTTACGAGAACCAAGTCAATAGTAAGATTTTCCTTCATATATAGTGCTCGATAATTGTTTGATATATTAAAACACCTTTTTTATCAGCTGAAATTGATAGAAAGGTTGAAACTGTTTTTCTTGGCTTAGTGGTCACAGAGGAATAATCCTTTTTCAATCAGTGATTCAAGCTTTCATTTTGTTCCTGTCTTTAAAGAAAGGTGTTGGAATTAGAGGAGAGATGTCGATATTAGACCAACTTACAGTACATGAGCCTTTTTAGGGTATTGTAGGAAGCTTGGTTTCCTTGTCCGACTTGGCTTGGCTTGTAAAGATTCCCATTTCGGTACTAAGATTCTCACTTTTTTTCCCAGGATTTCTGTCATCAGATAGACCTTTTTTCAAAGAGGACGTCCTGTTGAATAATTATGTAGTCCAGCCATAAAAACAATGATAGAGCCATGCATAATTACTGTATCATGCATATTGTAATGATTATGCATGGTTTTATCATTTTTTTTTCTGCTGGACTACATACCGTGAGTGTTCCTAAATCCGACAGCCCTGCCTAAATCCGACTCCCCAAATAACTGCTATGAAAAAAAATTCTATGTTTACAAACATTCCCTCTCCAAGTTGAACAATAAACTATTGCAAGAACTCTCGAAACAAAACATCTAACAAGATTACTCTAATGTCAAGATGTCAATTAATGTGATCAAAAAAGAGTTGTAAAAATAATTACAAATAATTGTTATTTGCTTCAATTGGTTCAATATATCAAATTTCTCAGTTTAGTTGACACTTTGGTATCTCCATTGCGTCACAGCGAAAGGTTTGTTTTTATTTTACTTTGTATCTTTGAAAGACCCCATCGGATTTAGGCAGGGCTGTCGGATTTAGGACCACTCACGGTAATTATTCAACAGGGTGGCCTCTTTGAAAAAAGGTCTATTGGAAAAGCTTTGTTTCTAAAATTTAAAACATTTTGTGTTTACAGACAAAACTGCCCAAATTTCCGAAGCTTATTTTTCAACTACACGAAGTCCTGGTCTTTTTCTGACAGAAAAGTGGCAAAAGCTGACTCCAACAGCCTCAAGGAAATGTCGAAGCATCAGACTCAACGAGTTGGATGAGCTGTTCAAGCAAAAGCCAAAAAAAAAAAAAAAAAGAGGTACAAAAAAATCTTTAGTGCGGAAAACATACCGTCAACTGCTCCAACTTGGGACTATCTTACGCAACGTGGGACGGTCATTCCACCACCATTTCACCGAACCTCCAAAGAGTCATTTGATTTGAGTTCAATGAACCGCGTATTAAAAAGTACACGATTTCTCTTTCGCACCGAGTAGGCTTTTAAATCGAAATATGAAAAATCTGCAGTGGAAAACACACGCGGATGTGAGCGTTTGACGTTCCTTTGCGCGGCAAGTTACTCGCTATTTGTTAATCTCATCGGGCGATAGACGGTTAAGCGGCAGGCGTTCTTTAATTCTCCATTCGGCGTCCGGTCATTCAAAGCGGTTCGGTCTTTAGAGCAGTTTGTGTGGTTGTTTAAGCTTTTTGTGTGGTAGTTCAAGCTTTTCGCGTGGTAGTTCAAGCTTTTTGTGTGGTAGTTTAAGCATTTGATGTGGTGGTTTAAGCTTTTAGTGTGGTGGTTTAAGCATTTGATGTGGCGGTTTAGGCTTTTTGTGCGGTAGTTCAAGCATTCAGTGTGGTGCTTCTATACCGTTGGGTGGTAATAAAAGTGTTATATACGTGGTGGTTTAAGTTTTTCGTGTGGTGGTTCAATCGTTAGGTGGTGGTTAAAGCTTTTCATGTGGTGGTTCAAGCTTTTCGTGTTGTGGGTTAGTCGTTAGGTGGTGGTTCCATCGTTAGTTGGTGGTTCAAATTGTTATGTGGTCGTCGTTTAGTAATTTATGCGGATAAATTATAATAAATTTAAAAAGGAAATAATTCGAGGTAATTTGTCGATTAAAATAGTTCTAAAATGGTAACAAAGCAGTAGGCGGTTAACTCCAGACCACTGACCTTTATATATCCCTGGACCAAGTAATATCCGCTATCTTTGTTCAGAGTTTTTTGAAAAGTGGTACACTAATGGCGGCGCTATTCAATAGCGGTGTAAATGTACCGGCTTTGAAAGTAACCAAAATAAAGCGATGAGCTGCATGACTTGCGGCTTTCGCTAGACTTATGCAAAAGGAGGAATTTATTTTGTTGGTGAGATGCTTTTTTCGAATTTTTTATCAGATGATTTATCGCATCAAATGATTTATCGCATCGAATATTTTATCACATCGAATAATTTATTAAATGATTTATCGCATCGAATAATTTATCGCATAATCGAAATTTTTATCGCATATTTTATAGCATCGAATGATTTCTCGTATAATTTATCGCATCGAAAGAGTTTATCGAATAATTTATCGCATAATGGAATATTTTATCACATAAGGCAGCTACGGCTTTCCATAGATTTTATCAATTTTTTTTACATGGGCCACTAAAATAAGCTTATACGTTATAGGTTCCAAATATTTCCTACCTTAAAGGTATTTAACTTCACGATTTTAGTAAAAATTGCAAAATTTAATACTCGTGAAATCTTTTATTTTATGCCAAGAACCCCTAGAAAAATGAAAGAAGTCAGGTAAAACACAGACAAAATCGCGAAATTAAATATCCGCAAAATGAAACCCAGGACAAGAGAGCAAGAGTCACCATCCCAAAATCGTGAATAAAAAAAATTTGTCGCTTCGCAGCTACCATTATTAGAACTTC
Source organism: Clytia hemisphaerica (assembly GCF_902728285.1). Classification (NCBI taxonomy): domain Eukaryota; kingdom Metazoa; phylum Cnidaria; class Hydrozoa; order Leptothecata; family Clytiidae; genus Clytia; species Clytia hemisphaerica. The sequence goes on from NW_027103621.1 coordinate 1,189,308, forward strand.
TTAATTGAGAAATTCCCGGGACCGAATTATTTCCTTTTTAAATTTATTATAATTTATCCGCATAAATTACTAAACGACGACCACCTAACGATTAAACCACCACACGAAAAGCTTGAACCACCACCTAACGATTGAACCACCGCACGAAAAGCTTAAACCACCACGTAACAATTTTACTACCACACAACGGTATAGAAGCACCGCACTGAATGCTTGAACTACCGCACGAAAAGCTTAAACTACCGCCCGAAAAGCCTAAACCGCCACACCAATTGCTTAAACAACTACACCAAATGCTCAAACTACCACACAAAAAGCTTGAACTACCACACGAAAAGCTTGAACTACCACACGAAAAGCAGCACTTTTGACAGCTGTGGCGTTCCATAGAGAAAGGTCCTATTCCGAAGAGTATACAATTTCCCCCAGAAAGCCTCTTCTACACTTTACAGATCACCCTGGCCCTAACTGATAAGATCGAAATAATCAAAAATCGAAAATATCGAAAAGGTCAAAAAGGAAAAATCGAAAAAGTCACTTTTGGCCATCCACAACCCCGACCGATAAGTGACTGTACCACCCCTACCGATTCATTTCTAATCGTGTATCACGGGAATTAACTACATGTGGTCTAAAAGAACGACAAATTACGCATGCGTGTTAATGCAGAAGTCTAATTTTTTAACTCTTCGGAATGGGACCTTTCTCTGACTGTATGACAGAAAGGATTATTGATAAACTTGGTGGAGTTATCAAAACAAATTTGTTGTCAAAGAGATTTAACAGTAAGTGAAAATATAGGCCAGATATCAACAAGTCCCATGTTGCGTATACTCGTTCCAAAGTTGGAGTAGTTGACGGTACAGAGGGGTCATACAGTTACTATGACACTTAGTACGTGGTGGTGTAACAACTAAGAAACTTTAAAACAGTTACTCCAAAGTGGAGTAAGTGCACATTTTTTCACTTTTTTGAAATTCCCTAAATTGTTTTCAAAAATTTGAAATTTTTCGAAGAAAAATTGAATTGTTTTTGGAAAAATATCTGAAATTTTTCCATGAAAATAATTTTTTTGTCATATTTATGAAAATAGAAATCGTGGAATGCTTTGATAGTGACTTAAACCAAGTATATAAACTTATTCCAACAATTCTTTTAAAAATGAAAAAAATAAAATTGTCTTATATATCTAAAAAAGCCGCAAATTACCCATTTTATGAGGTGGTGTACCCCTTTTTGAGCACTAAAAACAGTTACTCCACAGTGGAGTAAGTAATGGTGGTGGTGGTGGGACAATAAATTTTCCAAAATGGCAGTTACTCATCATAGTGTCATAGAGTAACTGCATGACCCCCCCCCCCCCCCTGGACGGTACTACAAAAATATAACCTCAGCGAACAATAAAGATGAAAATCAAGGGCTAAGAAATCGATACGCTTGGAATGGCTGGAATATCAGGATTTTATTTCTGTATTACGGATTTCCCTCCCAAAAGGTTGGAGTACATAATCTAATATGCGGAGTCAATAGGTCATCACAAACGAATATTATTGAGAAAAGCAGCAATTTTGCTCCTTCTGTGCAAATACCAATGACCTTTTTCTAGACACTATGTCATGTTGAATGATTAAAAACCCAGCACTAAACAATGATATCAGGCTGAATCATTTAAGGCGTGTGATAGCACGCGCACGCCTCCACACACACCTAAAATCTCTGAGGGGTGTGATCAATCACACGCCATAAATCCAAATTTCACTACTAAAGTTATACACCGCACTCCTTATCACACGCCTAAATTCCAAAAAATAAAGTTTTGGGAGTGTGATTGACCATACGCCTGCATTTTTCAAATGACAAAGCCTGTGATATACCGTGAGATTGGGTAACTTACATCAGTGGAGGCTAACATGCATAGCCCTGAAATGAAAGACCTGGCTGGTCATTAAAATACAAAGTTAAATCAAAACAAAAATGGTAGAGTAGGAGCAATGCATAATTATTACGAGTGGCCGAGAAAGTTGGTGTGACGCAAAAATTGCACGATGAACGAAGCGCTAGAAAAACGCCTACTGAAAATTGAAACTAGAAATTTATTGAATATTCCACTGATGAAGTATCAAACTTTTTGTTTTTTGTAGTTATTATAAATTCATAGTTTTTAAATAATATTTTTCAAGTCAAAGCACAATTAAAGTGAATTTAAGATGATTGGGTGGATATTGGGCAGACGGGCGTTTTGTATGTCCCGAATGAAATTAGACGAGAGTAAAAGACAGGGGCGCTTTATTATGTATTGTTAACCGGTTACTTTTTCGAAGTGGGCTACACGACTTTTTGCGCAATGTAATTGGTTCTTTTCGCATGACGACGGGCCTATATTGTCCAGAGTTGCCCGTCGTTAGGAAAATTCATTGTGGCGTCACTTGTTCAAAGGAAAATGAACAATGCGTTGACATTATTTCTCTCATTTTTTATTTCTGACGTCAGAAGTTATAACAATTTTTTATCATTTTTCAATTTTTTTTCGCTTTATTTCGCTATTTTTCCTCGGTCAACGCAACAACCTTGCAAGCTCGGTCATAACATAACCTCGGGCAATATTCCTCAGTACAGCCCTCACTAACCAGTCATTTTTGTATTAATATTAATTCACTTTTTTATTTTTTCGCGATTGCAAAATGAATTTTTTATTTTCGAATTAAGGAAATATAATGTAATATATTATATTTGATTGTCAATGCCAAAAGATATTTCTTTACTTTACGAATAATCTGCTATGTTGCTTCGCCACTTACCCCCGGATTGTTTTAGTAGGCACTTCTGTCACGTGAATAAAACATGTATATATGTTGAACCCGACTGTGGACTGACAGAAATTGCAATTACATAAATTATTGTGGAAGTGAATGCTTGAGACAAATTTTTGGGAAATCAAAAAGACAACTTTTGTAAGGATGTCAAGTTTTGTTTATATGGCACTTTGTGACGGACTGATTATTAGTTTCATAAAAATGATCTAGTTTACAAATTCGGCAAATTTAAAATGCGAAAGTTAAAAACAAATAAAAGGTTTTAATTGGTTTGTCTATGTATGTAAAGCAGTGAAAATGTAGTAAAATCATAAAATTCAATTAACTAATTACACATTATGTCTTTTTATAACTTTCTGACAACTTATCTTCATTGAAAATGAAGAAGAGTAAGTGTGAACACTTATTGCTAAAGATAATAATTTTTTTCAGCTATTCCGAGGCAAGAGCAATCAAGAGGAAGATAATTTATCATGCTGGACCAACCAACAGTGGGAAAACCCATCATGCCCTTCAAAATTTCTTCAGTGGGTCTTCTGGTGTTTATTGTGGTCCATTGAGGATGTTAGCTGCAGAAATTTACCATAAAACTAATCAAAAGGTTTCCAAAAATACAAATTCTCTTAATTTTAACAAAGATAGATTTCTAATTTGCACTTTTTTATCATTCTAAGACTTTTTGGCTAACTTTTCAGTGCAACTGGTTTACTTCAATTGATAAATTCACTTATCAATCAGGACAAGTTGTTATGCTGGAATAACGGCACTCATTAGATTAGACCTTGCAACTAAATTGAAATTATCATCAAAATACCAACGTTCAACTATCTGTTATAATTTTATATTTTCAGGATATACCATGTGACATGATAACAGGTGAAGAGAGGTTATGGGCTACTGATAAGGGTACACCTTCAAATCATATCTCTTGTACCGTTGAAATGTGTTCAACCCACCATCAATGTAAGTGAATTTGAGACATGTTACATATATTTTTTAGATCAAAACGTCATTTTCTTTTTTAAGTAATGGGTTATTTTTATCAATACTGGAAATTGTTGATCTTAAATGCAAGAAAGGTTTCCAGTGAGATTACATAGTTTGCACCCCCTTTTTAATAGGGAGGGGTGCCATGTTTTTTTTAGGGGATACCAAGATTTGCCAAAAAGACTGGGGGAAAGGGAATTCAGGGGGTCAAATAAAAGATGAGGTTTTTGGAAATTTTGGTCAGTTTAATCATATACAAATGGTCACAGTCTGTTTTAATCCGGGGGAGGGTACCAGGGTTGCGAGCTGGCGGGGGGTGTCGCCCGACTTTCGACCTTTGGACCCTTACCAGGAATAAAAAGGAAAAAAACAAAGGAAAAAACAAGGAAAAATTTGTGAATTTTACGACTCTTATTGGGACAAATTTGACCTATTTTGACCAAATTTCGATCTTTCCCGGTTAAAAAGTTGAAATTTTCCTATTTTTCCGACCCTTAGTGGGACTTTGGAAATCCAAAAAAGGTACCCTTAAGGGCGGCACAATACCGTACCCTCCATTTGCCTAAGTACCAGGGTTTTAATTTGTATCGTGAAATTGTTGGCTCGTGTCTGTATATAATTTGTACTCTTTGATCATCTTGGTGGTGCAGAAAGGGAGTTTCTTTTGAAACAGATATTCTATTGAAAAGGGGGGGGGGAGTAAAATTTCATTCCAGAAGGGTTAATAGGAATAGGAATATAGGGGGTTCTTACCCCCTGCAAACTATGGAATTATCAACGAAATTCATTTACAGCAGTGATTTTTTCAACTATTTCTTAAGGTAATAAACTAAATCTAATTTTCATTATGCAGTTGAAGTTGCTGTGATCGACGAGATTCAAATGCTGCGTTGTCCAGAAAGAGGATGGGCTTGGACGAGAGCTTTGTTGGGAATACCAGCGAAGGAAATCCATCTTTGTGGTGAACCAGCTGGCTTAGATATCGTTAAAAAGATGTTAAATTCAACCAAAGATACATTAGAGGTTGGTAATTTTCTTAGTATTCTTCACTTATCCTTCTTGCTTCTGTGATAATTAATTAACTTGGTTTATCAACAAATTCTATATTGATCTCATAACAAGATTTATTAAAGAAAGGGCACAGTCTTACTTAATTTTTAAGTTATATTATATTTTTAATTTGTTAAATTAATTAACAAAATTTGAACTATTTTTTCCTGCTTTACTCATAAGGTTTATCATTACAAACGGCTCACCAATCTACGTGTTGAAAAAAACATTGTACAAAATATTAAACGATTAAAAGAAGGTGATTGCTTGGTAGCATTCTCACAAAAGAAAATCTATGACTATCGTAAACTGATCGAAGATAGACTTGGATTGAAATGTTCTGTGGTGTATGGTCGACTTCCTTCAAACATTCGATTGGAGCAAGCCAAACAGTTTAATGAAGGGCATTCGAAAATTCTGATCGCTTCTGATGCAATAGGAATGGGTATGAACCTGTGAGTGGTTGTATTTTCCAGTTTGATAATACAAGAAAACTTCTAAGATAGAACTTCTATTAAATCATATATTTCTTAGACAAGTTAAACTATGTTACATTAGCCAGAGTTTAAAAAATTGGTTCTCACTCTTGTAAAATATCACATTTAAGTTCGTATAAATGCGTATACAAACTCCTTTTTCCCCTTGAATTATATTTCTTTTTGTTTTTAAATATGAGCACAAACCAATATGCAATTTAAATTTTAGCAAAATTACAGACTTCTCTGCTATGTTGAGAAAGAATCTAGTCGATTTTCTTGAAAAAACAAATTTAGTATCCAAACAGTTTTCTGTCTTCTAAGTGTTCTTTCTTCTATTTTGACATTTCATTGGTCGCATAATTCAATGTTTGGAAATAATTTCGAATTAATGTGATGTATAAATCAAACGAGCCATTTATGCTGACAAAGTAGATTTAACAAAAAGATTTCTTAAAATTTTGGCTTGCGCGGCGCGTTTTAGAGAGAGAAAGTTGTTCTTTTATTGTTTACAAAATGGTGCTGTGTAAGCAAATGGTAGGAGATACGTCACATGGTATTCTTTAAATTTTGAAACACTTTAATTTCGTTTTAATAACATTAGGAATATTCAGAGGATAATTTTCTCCTCATTGGACAAGTTTGACGGGAAAGTATTCGGTGAAGCACCCGTTCACCACATCAAACAAATTGCTGGCAGAGCTGGAAGATATCGTTCAAAATACAAGAATGGATACGTTTCAACGTAAGTTGGTTATGAAAATATGTGAAAGGCGGAATGTCTATAACTCTACTTGAATGTTTTTTAACTTGGAAAGTTCTCTGGTCTAAGATCAGTTAAGAGTCCTGATAAACTAGTCTCTTTAACTCTGAATTTCCTATGATTCGAACAAATTAGTGGTCCTCGTGTATAATCGAGATATTGAAACCCCACTGTGATTGTAACTGTCCAATTTTCAAGATGAATCTGATATATTATCTATCAGAAAGATCTTTGTTGCTAACATTTTTAGGGCGAAATAGCAACCATTTTTGGTTGTAAGATTAACTTTAGAATGTCTTTGTGTCTGGTTATAATTTCAGTCCCTTCAGTAAAGTGCGTCAAACTTTGCAAGACAAACAAGCTAAAATTTGAGATTCTAGTCCAATATCTTTGTATAAAACCTGTAGTAGCAATGAGATTTTCCGTTCTCCTCAGAGAGTACAGTACATTAACTATTTTTTCTTGTTCTGACAGACTGCAGTATGATGATTTACGAAGGCTCCATTCCATTATGGCTGAAGAAATACCAAATATTAAGGTAATGGTTTGAATATGAAAATGTGCTGGAATAGTTCGGTTGCAATGATGAAGATCGTGCATATAACTAACGTTGCACGAAAGGCTATGTGATGGCCTTTCAAAAAGAAAGGCTATGTGCATTCGCGCAGTTATGTTAAGTAAAAGTGTTGTGATGGCCTTTCACAAATTACTTTTCATCTAACATTCATCCATTCGTTAATTTGAAATGTTAGATTTGTTTGTTGCACCGACATTTAATTTTAATTGATCGAGATATACAGACTCGCCATTGTATTCAAAGTGGAAAACACGAAAAAGTTTTTATCTGATCTAGTAATGAATAAGAAACCTCATGAAAACCTCCTAAAAATGACTGCCCAAGGTATTTGAAGACTAGACGCTTTAACAAAGGCAGCGTTAACAGAGTTTAAAAAGCCATGACCAACTCTAGGTAACAAAAAAGAAAGAGTTGGAAAAGACCAAAAATTGAAATGCGTTATAAAAGTAATTGATCTTTGAATGATGATCTTTCTATTTATGATAATATAAAGTACAATTGTTATGACAGCCTATTCTTTCTTTTCCACAGTGCAGATCAGTAACGAGTCACAGCCCCCTTAGACTCCTTCCTGAACGGTGGTATTTTGAAATGCCGATAGCATGTTCTTTATTTTGCATGTTATAGAAACAAGTCACAACCCGATCTGCCTCTTTCCTGAACGGTGGCATTCTGAAGGGTGGCATTTTGAAATGACGGCAGCCTGTTTTTTCTTTTCAATGTTACAGAAACAAGTCACAACCCCCTCAAACTTTTTTCTGAACGACATCCATCTCGTTTTGATAAATTGTCAACCTCAACCTCAAAACTTGCGATGGTATTCGTGATGATACACGCGTTGACCCGTTAATTTGGTTCGGTTCTTAAAACTGATTTTCTTTCCCTTCTCGTCATTTTATGTTACTGCTTTTGTATAATTGGTATTCGTTTATTTTGGTCGTTTTCGTATAAGTTGTGTTATTTAGCCGTCTGAAATGGTCTTTCTATCGTTGTGACCTTTTTTGTTCATGTCCCGTGCTCACGCTGGTGTGGAGTAACGTGGACCCCACTGTAGGCTTACTGAGCAACAAGGGACATATGAGTGAAGTATTTTAAAGGAAAAAATATAGATTGAGTTATTTTTTTCTTCTCTTTACGTGGTTGGATGATGAATGAAGAGAGAGGTTCTCCACGAAGGTAATCATGATAGCTTTGTTGTTTTGGATCAAGAATTCAACACCAAATGATCGCAATGATTCATCAACATCGACAGCGTCGTCTTCATCGTCATCATCGACGTCAAACTCTTCGTCGTCACCATCATCCATGACGTCACTGACGTCATATTCTTCATCGTCGGACTCTGTATCCACTTCAATGGGATCACCGTAGACAGAGCGGTACAGTTCTTCGAAGCTCATGTTTTCGTATGGGTCTTCTTCTGCAATTCTTACCCCATATTGGTATTCAAACTGATTATTCGAATACCATTCTTCTTCAGATGATTGGAAGAATAGATCCAAAGAATAGTCCTCCATTTCGTCATTCTCCACAAGTGATTTCTGCCAACAGGAATAGAATTTTTCATTGGCTAGCAATTTCTCTTCCTTTTCATAAAGTTTTTGAAGGAGAATTTCGTTTACTTTTTCACTTTCTGCTAATTCAATTGCAAGTGAATCAATTAATTTTTGATCCAGACAGAAAGGTTGATCTTCCATTTTCGTCTGCACTTCCTCTCCATCCTTCTTGTTCTGACCTGAATTATAACTAATGTACATATTATTAATTGCGGACCATCTTTAATCAATAGGTTCTACTCATCCTGTAATGAAAAAGCTTCTTGTAGAATGCTTTAACTCACTCAAGATTAGTGGTTTTTGGTCCAAATACAAACCTTTTTGTTTTATGCCTGTTTCCCCTCAAAATGATTACCGGTAAAGGACTTTCAAGGGTAGAGAAAGATTTAACACGACTTTTCTATGAGCAGAGAAAAGGGGGGGGTTTACTCAAATCCAGAATTGAAATATTGTACCTTGATGAGTGAAGACGTTTTCACTGGCAACAATATATCTCTCACTATTGACAGCACATCCTTCAGGGGTATGACTGACAAAAGTTTTTGCGAAGGGATGAGCATTCGTCTTTTGAACACTGCTTCCATAAGCATCATCAACTATAAAAATGAAAATGAAAGAAAAAATGGTCAGCTTTTTCCTTGCTAAGCGGGACAGATTAGGGTGACTCTCACTCAGGGATCTATCCGAAGCTTGCGGCAATTCTTTCTTGGGACTTTGATTAAACTTAAAATCAATTACACTATATTGGCCCAGTTTGAATCCATAACCTTGTGCGCCGTAACCGAAAGGTCCAGTTTAAAAAGAAACGATAAAGACCAATACTCACCTTCGACTTGATCCACCGTACTACGGGCCGCAAGGCAACAAATCTTCTTAAAAAATCGCTTCATTTTCTTTCTTCTGAAGCGAAGAATAGACAATTTTATTTGGATAAACCACCAATTGTTGCTTAATGAGTGATAATGAAATTTTCTTTAAAGATGAATTTTATATTTGACGTCAGTTCTTACTTCTGAGACGAAGCCATGCTACGTTGCTTTTATTTTTTAGCAAAGGTAGCTCGTGACGTTGCGACGTGACGCCTTTTTTGACAACAAAAATGCCAACTTTTCGTCGATCCCTAGCCGTCTCTTGTTCTGCCTCTTGACCATGATCGGTCAATTGGACTTGCGCTATTTCGAATTTGTATTATTTAATCCTTCTACAATTGAAACTGAGAAACACTCTGAAAACATTTTCCAAATTCGAATCTCCCTGTAGTGCAGCCAATTAGACTTTCCGCTCGAATTCGTTCATGAACATTTCAACAACTGGACATCCATCTCTTTTGTTTTTTTTGTTGAAAGCGCTGCTAGCTTCGTTGCTGCCTTTTAAAAACATGAAATGTAACAATAAATTTTGATGATATACCACTTGGGAATACCTCGCTAACAACGTCAAAACTTCGACAAAAGTCTCTGTTACTCTACTTTTCTCAAGTATTCTATCTATATCATAACAAAGTTAACAGAGGCAAACTCATCGTCAGCTTGTCAAAACTCCGACTAAAGTTTCTAAATTTTGACTCAAAAGTATGGATTAATTTTAGAGAGTATGGGATTCAAATTAAGATGTTCTTATGACGCAGACTCTGAAGTTAAGCATACTATTTTATTCAAGTTATAAAAAAATTATTGAAGAGACAAAAATGATTCAAAAGTATACACGCAGTTGAAATTCATTATTTCAGAGTTGAAAGTGTTGCTAAAATATATTGAAAACTTGTAAAAAGAATTGGCAGTAATGCTCAAATTCTATTAATCCTTTTACCTAAGTAATTCAAAGAAATAAAATTGTGACAGAATATTGTCGGATTGTTAATAACAAATTTGAAATACAGGCGGGGGAAACGAAGCTCGCTTCAAAGAGACAATAAAAGATAGATGTCCAGTCGTTTATAAGTTCATGGTTCAATTTAGCGAGAGTCAGGAAAATGTAGTAGTATTTATTTCTTCCTTTTTAGAAAGCGGGAATCCTTCCTTCACTTGAGCAATTTGAACTGCTATCCATGGTGCTACCTGAAAAATCATTGGCTGAACTAACTGTAAATCCTTTGTTAACTGTTAAACCTCAAATAATTCTTCTTCGAGTCTGCTAAATCATGAACCTCGCGAGTTTCGCGCGGGCTATTTTTTCCACGCATCCAAGCACATAACGTGCATTATTTTTTCACGAAAAAAGTGGTATTAGATCAATTATGCAATTTAAGGGCAGGAGACATGCTGTGTGTGAAGAATTATGGTGCGCGAGAAAAAAAAAAACAGACTAGGCGCGTGGCTGCGTGGAAAAATAGGGCGCGTGATTTAGCAGACTATAAAACTTCGACGGTGTCAATCAAAAAAAGTCATAAAGGTTGGTTTACACGAAGACACGGTTAAACATTTTCATTTTGAGGTTTTCATCATTGAGTTTTCATGATTTTTATTCATTTTTCAGGAGGTGTTTGAGCTTTTGATGAAACTTGACAGAAACTATTTCTTATGTGATGTTGAAAAGTTTAAGGTAAAAACTTTAAAAACATTTGTTGAAGGGCTAAAAGCCCTCACTTAGACATGTTGAAATTTTTTTTAAAGTGATTAACTTTGATCATTTCTTTCATTGGTCTTCTTTTGAAATTTAAGAATCATTTAAGGATAAGGAAAAAATTGAAAAATCTTATGAAATTCACGAGGCTCATTTCGATTTATGCAATTCTTGAAAAACTGTAAGCGCAAAAATCAATATTCATAACATATTGTCTGGGTGGGATTTACCTTTGTCATACTTTTTCTAAGTAATTGTCATTGCATTTATTTATTTTTATTTCTAGCTTGCAGCTGATGAGCTTCAACACATCCCATTGACTCTTCAACAAAGTTACATTTTTGCGGTGGCACCAGTCAACATATCACGTGATGTTGTTTTGCCCGCCATGAATGAGGTTTGTTATCTGTATAGTCTCCATAAGTCTGCCAGCAACCCAGGGATGCGAATCGGCCTAAAAAAGTAACGTCCTCAAGGATATTTTGTGCTAAGCAGGTTTTTTAAGTAGAGAATCGACGATGTCAGTAAAACTTCACCCAGGAAGGATATCATGGGCATGTAAGGTTATAAATTTGCTTTTTTTTTCACTTCTTTTGTCAAAAGCTAAAAAAAAGAATTGCATCATAAAAACTTGCTTGGAAATAAAATTTATAAGCGAAAATTATTGACGAGGCCCATTCGCACCTAATCTAAAGCGCCCAGTCTTTTTTTTTTTTTTTTTTTTTTCTTTATTGAAACAAAAACACGTGCACACTACGAACATATATTACAAAACATTACTTAAACATTAAATATAGTCCCTCCCCCCGCTAGGAACTAACGTTATATCGCCAGAGGTACTAGACTATGTAAAAAATAAATAAATAAGTAAATAAAGAGAAAAAAAGAAAAAATCTTGGAGAAGGAAGCTACAATTGTTAGGTAAAAGCCTAAAATAAAGCACCGCTAAACCTTCCAGTTTCGTTAAGAAATTCAACAACAGAACAAAGAATAGGGATCAGGTGCAGTTAGCGTGGTCACTGGTTGGATTCTTTAGTAGTGGAGAGCACTGTTAAAGAATATAACCTAATGTCGTTTAGCCTAATAATGTTATAAAATACAGACCAGAAAGTATTTCACTGTTAAACAATCCAACCTAACCATGTCCGGTTCACTGTTTAATAATCCAACCTAGTCCACTGTTTACCAATCCAACCTAGCCATGTCCGGTTCACTGTTAAACAATCCAACCTAGTCCACTGTTTAACAATTCAACCTAGTCCACTGTTTAACAATCCAACCTAGCCATGTCCGGTTCACTGTTGGTTAAACAATCCAACCTAGTCCACTGTTTAACAATCCAACCTAGTCCACTGTTTAACAATCCAACCTAGCCATGTCCGGTTCACTGTTAAACAATCCAACCTATAGTCATGTCCGGTCCACTGTTAAACAATTTGACCTAGTCCACTGTTAAATAATCCTACCTAGTCCACTGTTTAACAATTTAACCTATAGTCATGTCCGGTTCACTGTTAAACCAACAATCCAACCTAGTCCACTGTTTAACAATTCAACCTAGTCCACTGTTAAACAATCCAACCTAGTCCACTGTTTAACAATCCAACCTAGTCCACTGTTTAACAATCCAACCTAGCCATGTCCGGTTCACTGTTAAACAATCCAACCTATAGTCATGTCCGGTCCACTGTTAAACAATTTGACCTAGTCGACTGTTAAATAATCCTACCTAGTCCACTGTTTAACAATTTAACCTATAGTCATGTCCGGTTCACTGTTAAACAATCTGACCTAGTCCACTGTTAAATAATCCAACCTAGTCCACTGTTTAACAATCCAACCTAGTCCACTGTTTAACAATCCTACCTAGTCCACTGTTAAACAATCCTACCTAGTCCACTGTTAAACAATCCAACCTATAGTCATGTCCGGTCCACTGTTAAACAATTTGACCTAGTCCACTGTTAAACAATCCTACCTAGTCCACTGTTTAACAATTTAACCTATAGTCATGTCCGGTTCACTGTTAAACAATCTGACCTAGTCCACTGTTAAACAATCCAACCTAGTCCACTGTTTAACAATCCAACCTAGTCCACTGTTTAACAATCCTACCTAGTCCACTGTTTAACAATCCAACCTATAGTCATGTCCGTTCCACTGTTAAACAATTTGACCTAGTCCACTGTTAAACAATCCTACCTAGTCCACTGTTTAACAATTTAACCTATAGTCATGTCCGGTTCACTGTTAAACAATCTGACCTAGTCCACTGTTAAACAATCTGACCTAGTTCACTGTTTAACAATCCTACCTAGTCCACTGTTTAACAATCCAACCTAATCCTATCCCTTGTCACGAGTAGACAACCTAACCTAGTTTCATTCCTGGTCACTGGGCTCTTAAAGAAAGAAGAGACTCTCAGCTATCCAACGTGCTATAAAAAAAACTCTAAATCTTTCTGGTTCAGGAAGTATTGGCATTTTTATATTTTCCTAGCTCATTGTAGCAAAAAAGGCACGGAACGGCTTGGTGGAAATACACTACATGATGTGATTTGCGTTGTTACTAAAAGAGGTAACGAGTGGTAACGAGGTGGTAACGAGGTAACCAGTTAAAAACGGTGGCCCTAAAGGCTCTAATTTTGAATAAATCGATACTGGTGAATGTAGAGCAGGACTTAATGTTTCGAGTGAATGTGATAGTGGAGTTGGTGCTCCTGTTGAATATGCAGCAGGGGTTGGTGGTTCTGGTGAATGTGCAGCTGAAGTTGGTGGTTTTGATGATTGTGCAGCAGGAGTTGGTGGTTCTGGTGAATGTGATCATGGAGTTTGTGGTTCTGGTGAATGTGCATAAGGAGTCGGTGATTCTGTTGAATTAGCAGCAGGGATTGGTGTTTCTGGTGAATGGGAGGCAGGAGTTCATGGTTCTGGTGAATATACCGGTACTGGTGAATGTGATGGTGGAGTTGATGGTTCTGTTGAATGCAATGTTGGAGTTTGAGTTGCTGATGAAGTTGGAGTTACTCATGAATTTGATGGTGGGTTTGGTGGTTCTAGTGCATATGATTGTGGAGCAGGAGTTTGAGTTTCTTGTGGATGTAATGGTGGAGCTTATAGTCCAAACCTATAGGCCAACACATTATTACTAATATTAGGTATCTGGCAAAATAAGTCAAACACTGACAGTTGTTAATGTCTTTAGATATCATTTATCACAATTCTAGCCCTGTCAAACACCTGAATACAATATATTCGAAATTCATGATAATCCATTCATCCCAAGTCCTGATGTAGATCTACCAAAACTAACAGTTTTGTGCTAAGAAGCATCAGAACCAACAAGTATTTCTGTAGAACCTTTATAACCACAAGGATCTGTTGCATAACCACCAGAACAACCAGTTCCTGCTGCATAATCACCATAATCACAAGTTGCTGCTTCAGAATAACCAGATCCTTTAGGTTTTGTTTTAAAATCACCAGTTCATGTCGCAGAATCAACAGAACAATCATGTCCTGCTGCAGAATCACAAGGACCACCAACTCCACTATCACATTCACCAGAACCATCAACTCAACTATCACATTCACCAGAACCACCAACTCCTGCTGCACAATCATCAAAACCACCATATTCAGCTGCACATTCACCAGAACCACCAACCCCTGCTGCACATTCAACAGGACCATCGACTCCACTATCACATTCACTAGAAACATTAAGTCTACATTCTACAAGTCTACATTCACCAGAATCGAGTTATTCAAAATTAGAGCCCTTAGGGCCACCGCTTTTAACTGGTTACATCGTTACCACATCGTTACCACCCGTTACCTCTTTTAGTAACAACGCAAATCACACTATGTACTGTATTTCCACCAAGTATAAGTATAAATGCCAATACCTCCTGAACCAGAAAGATTTAGAGTTTTTTTTATAGCTCGTTGGATAGCTAAGAGTCTCTTCTTTCTTTAAGAACCCAGTGACCAGGAATGAAACTAGGTTAGGTTGTTTAATCGTGACAAGTAGTAGTAGTGTTTATTTAGTTGTCTATAACAAGACTAGCGACCACACTCATAGAAAAAAATCTAAACTAAGGAGGTTGTCGCAAAATTGTTAAGTTACAAGAAATAAATCTACAAAAAAAATTATAAAAATAAGTCCCTATGTTAATGTAAGATATAAATGAATCTACGGCTAGAATAGGTAATTTGATAAGAATAATTAGAAATATTGCGACAGGTAATATAATTTAATTAAGTCCTTAAGACGATCCAATTCTAAGGTTGACATATCATCAAAGGTCAAGAATTTCTGAAGTTCATTCCAAGATAAAATGGATTGATATAGTACTGAGTAATTGCCATAAGTTACTGTGGAGACCTCGGGAAGATTTAACAGACCAGATTTACATCGCATGACTTCATGACGCTCAAGATCATCAAGACGAGTCAAAATGAAGTGTTCTTGCAGAAGAGGAGGTAACATTCGATTAAAGATTTTGTAAATAAAAAGAATATTTAGGTATTTTACGAAGTCAAAAAAGGTTAAAAGAGTATGATCCAAGAAGAGAGGTGAGGAATGTGCTCGAAAATCGGAAAATGTCATAATTCGGAGAGCTTGCTTTTTTAATGTTGGAATTCGACGGGCGTGGACAGATTGGCGTGAAATAAAGATTAATATAATGCTAAAAACGCCGTTTTCTTGTCGACATAATGCCGAAGTTTACTCAGTGCACCATTCGCACGTTTTAATTTGTTGCAAACAAAATCAATGTTATGCTTCCAGTTTAGATGTTCATCGATGTATACACTAAAGTATTTCACAAAGTTACTAGGTATGAGACTGTGTCCGTTGATTTTTATTTTTAGATCATAGTTTATTTTCTTTTTAATAGGTCTAAAGATAGTAAGCTCAGTTTTGTTAGCATTCAGAGATAACTTGATTGTATTCAACCAATGCAATAGAAGTTTAAGATCGATGTTAGCTTGCTTGGCTATAGGTTTTGTCACGAGTACATCCTATACTAAATGTAAATAGCATATTTATTCTAAAGTTAACTTCTATCAATAAAAGTTATCCAATCATAACGCCGTAGCTAACAACAACGATAGCTGCCTTCTATTCTCCAAATATACAACCAATCAAATAGCTTTGTAAATTCACCAATCAAAATTTGGAATGAACTCTAAGCAAACGTTAACGAACGATTCGGCCAATCGTGAGAAAAAAAGATAATCCCTGGAATTCGAACAATTCTCTCGGTAGAGACCAAACCACCAACTACGTAAGCATGAGATTTTCGATACAAACCTGACAAAAACATTACCTAATGATGCAAAGAATCCACCAATCAAAACAAGAGACAAACTTTAGGTAAACGTTTACAGAACGTCCACTCAAAGTGAAAAAAGATTAATCTGTAAAAGCCCAAATAAGGAGTGTTATTAAATTCCGCAAGAGAAAAAGGTTTGGACAAGTCCTAGCAAATGGAAAAACCCTAACCGCAAATTGCGTTACACGAAATTCTTAAAAACAATACGTACTGGCGAGACAAGGCAACGTCGGAGCAACGCTCTTCATCAAACAAAAGAAACTGTGGGAAAAACATGAAGAAGGAGTGGCGCTCCACCACCTCAAAAAGTCAGTCGGGGAAGCAAGCGAATAGAGAAGAAATAAAGCGAATAGAGAAGAAATAAAGCGAAAGATGATAGGCCATCAGCTTAAGAAACAAATAGCGAAGTTATCAGCCCGCACTAAACGCACTCTTTTATTGTAATTACGAATTTGAATTTAAAGGAAGAAGAAAAGAATCTAAGGGAAATTAATTAATAGCGAACCCCATAAATATATCTTGTTAAATCATTATTTGGAGTCATTCGAAAATAAGACTTACGGAATATACTTTAGTAACGACAAAAAGGTGATTGTTACAAGTTTTAAGAGTTCGTTTCTGATAAAAAGCATTGTGTCATCAGCGAATAAATTAACTAGGGAAAAAGGAAGGGCGATATGCAAGTCGTTAACGTAAAGAAGAAATGATAATGGTTCAAGAACAGAGCCTTGGGGAACACCGTGAAGCATAGGCTTAGTTTATTAATGCAAATTGTGATCAATCAGATAAAAAAGAGCGAAACCAATCAAGAGATGTCCCACGAACCCCATAGAATTCTATTTTTGAAGTTAAAATCTCATGGTCAATCATGAAGCCTTATCCTTTAAGCCTCATTTTTTTAAATTGCCATTCACCAATGTTTTACAGACCCTCTTGATATTTAAAAGTTTTTAATCGTGAACGATAAATGCAGCAGCAGAATCATTGGCTAAGAGGAAATCCAAATTTCACGAGCAGTTTGTAATTAAAAAAGTTAAATTTCATATCAAATTTTAATGTCAGGGACAGAGATAGAACAAGGCTTTTTTAAATGTGCGTTATCCAGCTCCGCTATAACATATCCCTGTTTTGACAATTTTGTGAATATTTTTTACCATTTTCCTAAGAAATAGGGTGTTTTTGAGTCCACAAAGCCTTAAAATGTTCTTAACTTGTTCTTAATATTTTGGCTAGTAAAGCCTTATGTTCTTATATAGTTTGTTCTTATAAAAAAACGTGTCGGTTCGATTTAAATATTTGCACATAATTTGAGTAATTCTTTTGTTAATTCTGCTTTGTCAGCTTAAAAAGCGCTTGATCTTTATGTTATAAAAAGCAATATCTTTAAACTAAAGGTATGGTCGATCCCAGAGGGCTTAGAATCGGACAGTGTCTTTAGGCGCCACCGAGCCGTCACGACTAACCAAGGTCGCTTGCGTTCTGACGAGAGAAATTCATGATAACCAATCCACAACGGACCACGGTTTAGATTAAGTGATTTATTACTACAGATGGAAACAGATTTGTGATAAAATCCCCTTGTGGTTCTAGTATTAGGTTTTTTTAAGAAGTTTTCTGTTCGTTTCATTTTTCCAATTCATCAAATCGTCTTCAAAGTTCCCCTTTCATTGTTGTTATAGTGAAACTAAATGATGACATCAATGATGTGTTTATAAGAACAATACACTCAAAGAGATATGTTTAACTGAAGGCATAGATAGGGCCAGCCTCGTACACTTAAAGCTCTCATTAATAGTATACTAAAAAGATTTAATAAGAAAACTCTTCTCCATCATTAAATTGATGAAAAAATATACCTTAATACAGAAATAGTGTCTGTTACAGAACTAAATTCCAGCATTGTTCTTAAATTGTTCTTAATTTTTGACGATTTTGATTCTCATTGTTTTTTTATTAAATAATTAAATGAAAAATTGTGAAAAAGGATTGTATCTTTTCTTCTCGTTGGTATAGTGTTTACATTATGTCATTAATAAAAAGATCTAAGAAACTGTACTTGGTAAATATCGCTTACACTGATAATAAGGTTAAAAGATTTTCTAAACTCCAAAATTTCTCATGAGTTAGAAGGAGACTTTACTGCTATCTCGCCTATCACCTATCTTTACTAAAGTCTTATATACCCGATCTCTACAAGCAATTTGGTCTCTTTTCCTCTTACTAAGTACACGTTTGAAGCCTTCAGACGTTCTTAACTTTTTTTAACTTTTAGCCTAAAAATGTTTTTAACATATTCTTATTTTGACAATTTTGTGAATATTTTTGACCATTTTCCTAAGAAATAGGGTGTTTTTGAGTCCACAAAGCCTTAAAATGTTCTTAACTTTTTCTTAATATTTTGGGTAGCAAAGCCTTATGTTCTTATATAGTTTGTTCTTATAAAAAAAACGTGTAGATACGATTTAAATATTTGCACATAATTTGAGTAATTTTTTTGTTAATTCTGCTTTGTCAGCTTAAAAAGCGCCTGATCTATATGTTATAAAAAGCAATATCTTAAAACTAAAGGTGTGGTCAATCCCAGAGGGCTTAGAATCGGGCAGTGTCTTTAGGCTCCACCGAGCCGTCACGACTAACCAAGGCCGCTAGCGTTCTACGAGAGAAATTCATGATAACCAATCCACAACGGACCACGGTCTAGATCGAGTGCTTTATTCCTACAAATAAAAACAGATTTGTGATCAAGTCTGCTTGTGGTTCTAGTATTAGGTTTGTTTGAGAAGTTTTCTGACCGTTTCTTTTTTCCCATCCTCAAAATATTCCAAGAAGTTCCCCTTTTATTGTTGTCATGGTGATTCTAAATGATGACATCAATGATGTTTTTATAAAAATGATACACTGAAGAGAGTTTTTTTACTGAAGACATGGATAGTGTAGCCTCACACACTTAAAGTTCTCATTAATTACTAGTATACTAAAAATATTTAATAAGAAAACTCTTCTCTATCATTAAATTGATGAAAAAATATACCATAGTACAAAAAGAAATGTCCGTTACAAAACTAAATTCCAGCATCGTTCTTAAATTGTTCTTAATTTTGACGATTTTGAATCTCATTGTATTTTTATTAAATAGTTAAATGAAAAATTGTGAAAAAGGATTTATCTTTTCTTATCGTTGGTAAAGTGTTTACATACATTATGTCATTAATAAAAAGATCTAGGAAACTGTACTTGGTAAATATTGCTCACAATGATAATAATAGGTTAAAAGATTTTCTAAACTCAAAAATTTCTCATGAGTTACTTAACTGGCATCTCGCTTATCACCTATCTTTACTAAAGTCTAATATACCCGATCTCTACAAGGAATTTGGTTCTAATCATCTTTTTAACCTTTTAAGTAGATTCTATTTAAATATTTGCACAAGATTTGACTAATCTTTTTGTTAATTCTGCTTTGTCAGCGTAAAAAGCGCGCCAAATCTACTATATGTCATGAAAACAATATCTTTAAACTAAAGGTATGGTCGATCCCAGAGGGCTTAGAATCGGACAGTGTCTTTAGGCGCCACCGAGCCGTCACGACTAACCAAGGTCGCTAGCGTTCTGACGAGAGAAATTCATGATAACCAATCCACAACGGACCACGGTTTAGATTAAGTGATTTATTACTACAGATGGAAACAGATTTGTGATAAAATCCCCTTGTGGTTCTAGTATTAAGTTTTTTTAAGAAGTTTTCTGTTCGTTTCATTTTTCCAATTCATCAAATCTTCTTCAAAGTTCCCCTTTCATTGTTGTTATAGTGAAACTAAATGATGACATCAATGATGTGTTTATAAGAACAATACACTCAAAGAGATATGTTTAACTGAAGGCATAGATAGGGCCAGCCTCGTACACTTAAAGCTCTCATTAATAGTATACTAAAAAGATTTAATAAGAAAACTCTTCTCCATCATTAAATTGATGAAAAAATATACCTTAATACAGAAATAATGTCTGTTACAGAACTAAATTCCAGCATTGTTCTTAAATTGTTCTTAGTTTTTGACGATTTTGATTCTCATTGTTTTTTTATTAAATAATTAAATGAAAAATTGTGAAAAAGGATTGTATCTTTCTTATTGTTGGTATAGTGTTTATATTATGTCATTAATAAAAAGATCTAAGAAACTGTACTTGGTAAATATGGCTTACACTGATAATAAGGTTAAAAGATTTTCTAAACTCCAAAATTTCTCATGAGTTAGAAGGAGACTTTACTGCTTTCTCGCCTATCACCTATCTTTACTAAAGTCTTAAACACCCGATCTCTAAAAGCAATTTGGTCTCTTCTCCTCTTACTAAGTACACGTTTGAAGCCTTCAGACGTTCTCAACTTTTTTTAACCTTTAGCCTAAAAATGTTCTTAATATATTCTTATTTTTACAATTTTGTGAATATTTTTGACCATTTTCCTAAGAAATAGGGTGTTTTTGAGTCCACAAAGCCTTAAAATGTTCTTAACTTTTTCTTATATTTTGGGTAGCAAAGCCTTATGTTCTTATATAGTTTGTTCTTATAAAAAAAAAACGTGTAGATACGATTTAAATATTTGCATATAATTTGAGTAATTTTTTTGTTAATTCTGCTTTGTCAGTTTCAAAAGCGCCTGATCTATATGTTATAAAAAGCAATATCTTAAAACTAAAGGTGTGGTCAATCCCAGAGGGCTTAGAATCGGGCAGTGTCTTTAGGCTCCACCGAGCCGTCACGACTAACCAAGGCCGCTAGCGTTCTACGAGAGAAATTCATGATAACCAATCCACAACGGACCACGGTCTAGATCGAGTGCTTTATTCCTACAGATAAAAACAGATTTGTGATCAAGTCTGCTTGTGGTTCTAGTATTAGGTTTGTTTGAGAAGTTTTCTGACCGTTTCTTTTTTCCCATCCTCAAAATATTCCAAGAAGTTCCCCTTTTATTGTTGTCATGGTGATTCTAAATGATGACATCAATGATGTTTTTATAAAAATAATACACTGAAGAGAGTTTTTTTACTGAAGACATGGATAGTGTAGCCTCACACACTTAAAGTTCTCATTAATTACTAGTATACTAAAAATATTTAATAAGAAAACTCTTCTCTATCATTAAATTGATGAAAAAATATACCATAGTACAAAAAGAATTGTCCGTTACAAAACTAAATTCCAGCATCGTTCTTAAATTGTTCTTAATTTTGACGATTTTGAATCTCATTGTATTTTTATTAAATAGTTAAATGAAAAGTTGTGAAAAAGGATTTATCTTTTCTTATTGTTGGTAAAGTGTTTACATACATTATGTCATTAATAAAAAGATCTAGGAAACTGTACTTGGTAAATATTGCTTACAATGATAATAATAGGTTAAAAGATTTTCTAAACTCAAAAATTTCTCATGAGTTACTTAACTGGCATCTCGCTTATCACCTATCTTTACTAAAGTCTAATATACCCGATCTCTACAAGGAATTTGGTTCTAATCATCTTTTTAACCTTTTAAGTAGATTCTATTTAAATATTTGCACAAGATTTGACTAATCTTTTTGTTAATTCTGCTTTGTCAGCGTAAAAAGCGCGCCAGATCTACTATATGTCATAAAAACAATATCTTTAAACTAAAGGTATGGTCGATCCCAGAGGGCTTAGAATCGGACAGTGTCTTTAGGCGCCACCGAGCCGTCACGACTAACCAAGGTCGCTAGCGTTCTGACGAGAGAAATTCATGATAACCAATCCACAACGGACCACGGTTTAGATTAAGTGATTTATTACTACAGATGGAAAATTTGTGATAAAATCCCCTTGTGGTTCTAGTATTAAGTTTTTTAAGAAGTTTTCTGGTTCGTTTCATTTTTCCAATTCAGCAAATCGTCTTCAAAGTTCCCCTTTCATTGTTGTTATAGTGAAACTAAATGATGACATCAATGATGTGTTTATAAGAACAATACACTCAAAGAGATATGTTTAACTGAAGGCATAGATAGGGAGGGCCACTCGTACACTTAAAGCTCTCATTAATAGTATACTAAAAAGATTTAATAAGAAAACTCTTCTCCAATCATTAAATTGATGAAAAATATACCTTAATACAGATATAATGTCTGTTCAGAACTAATTCCAGCATTGTTCTTAAATTGTTCTTAGTTTTTTGACGATTTATTCTCATTGTTTTTTATTAAATAATTAAATGAAAAATTGTGAAAAGGATTGTATCTTCTTATCGTTGGTATAGTGTTTATATTATGTCATTAATAAAAAGATCTAAGAAACTGTACTTGGTAAAGAGGCTTACACTGATAATAAGGTTAAAAGATTTTCTAAACTCCAAAATTTCTCATGAGTTAGAAGGAGACTTTACTGCTTTCTCGCCTATCACCTATCTTTACTAAAGTCTTAAATACCCGATCTCTAAAAGCAATTTGGTTTCTTCTCCTCTACTAAGTACAAACAAAACGTTGAAGCCTTCAGACGTTCTCAACTTTTTTTTAACCTTTAGCCTAAAAATGTCTTAATATATTCTTATTTTTACAATTTTGTGAATATTTTGAACATTTTTCCTAAGAAATAGGGTGTTTTTGAGTCCACAAGCGAAAATGTTCTTAACTTTTTCTTATATTTTGGGTAGCAAAGCCTTA
The DNA here is from genome assembly GCF_902728285.1 of Clytia hemisphaerica. Classification (NCBI taxonomy): domain Eukaryota; kingdom Metazoa; phylum Cnidaria; class Hydrozoa; order Leptothecata; family Clytiidae; genus Clytia; species Clytia hemisphaerica. The sequence continues at coordinate 1,212,098 of NW_027103621.1, forward strand.
TGTTCTTATATAGTTTGTTCTTATAAAAAAAAAACTGTAGATACGATTTAAATATTTGCATATAATTTGAGTAATTTTTTTGTTGTTAATCTGCTTTGTCAGTTTCAAAAGCGCCTGATCTATATGTTATAAAAAGCAATATCTTAAAACTAAAGGTGTGGTCAATCCCAGAGGGCTTAGAATTGGGCAGTGTCTTTAGGCGCCACCGAGCCGTCACGACTAACCAAGGCCGCTAGCGTTCTGAAGAGAGAAATTCATGATAACCAATCCACAGCAGACCACGATTTAGATCGAGTGCTTTGATTCCTACAATAAACAAATAAAAACAGATTTGTGATCAAGTTCGCTTGTGGTTCTAGTAATAGGTTTGTTTGAGAAGTTTTCTGTTCGTTTCTTTTATCCCATTCTTAAAATATTCCAAGAAGTTCCCCTTTTATTGTTGTCATGGTGATTCTAAATGATGACATCAATGATGTTTTTATAAAAAGATTTAATAAGAAAACTCTTCTCTATCATTAAATTGATGAAAAAATATAGCATAGTACAAAAAGAAATGTCCGTTACAAAACTAAATTCCAGCATCGTTCTTAAATTGTTCTTAATTTTGACGATTTTGAATCTCATTATATTTTTGTTAAATAGTTAAATAAAAATTGTGAGAAAGGATTTATCTTTTCTTATCGTTGGTAAATTGTTTACATACATTATGTCATTAATAAAAAGATCTAGGAAACTGTACTTGGTAAATATTGCTCACAATGATAATAATAGTTAAAAGATTTTCTAAACTCAAAATTCTCATGAGTTACTTAACTGGCATCTCGCTTATCACCTATCTTTACTAAAGTCTAATATACCCGATTTCTACAAGGAATTTGGTTCTACTCATATTTTTAACCTTTTAAGTAGATTCTATTTAAATATTTGCACAAGATTTGAGTAATCTTTTTGTTAATTCTGCTTTGTCAGCATAAAAAGCGCGCCTGATCTACTATATGTCATAAAAACAATATCTTTAAACTAAAGGTATGGTCGATCCTAGAGGGCTTAGAATCGGACAGTGTCTTTAGGCGCCACCGAGCCGTCACGACTAACCAAGGTCGCTAGCGTTCTGACGAGAGAAATTCATGATAACCAATCCACAACGGACCACGGTTTAGATTAAGTGATTTATTACGACAGATTGAAACAGATTTGTGATAAAATCCCCTTGTGGTTCTAGTATTAGGTTTTTTAAGAAGTTTTCTGTTCGTTTCATTTTTCCAATTCATCAAATCGTCTTCAAAGTTCCCCTTTCATTGTTGTTATAGTCAAACTAAATGATGACATCAATGATGTGTTTATAAGAACAATGCAATCAAAGAGATATGTTTAACTGAAGGCATAGATAGGGCCAGCCTCGTACACTTAAAGTTCTCATTAATAGTATACTAAAAAGATTTAATAAGAAAACTCTTCTCCATCATTAAATTGATGAAAAAATATACCTTAATACAGAAATAATGTCTGTTACAGAACTGAATTCCAGCATTGTTCTTAAATTGTTCTTAATTTTTGACGATTTTGATTCTCATTGTTTTTTTATTAAATAGTTAAATGAAAAATTGTGAAAAAGGATTGTATCTTTTCTTCTCGTTGGTATAGTGTTTACATTATGTCATTAATAAAAAGATCTAAGAAACTGTAATTGGTAAATATCGCTTACACTGATAATAAGGTTAAAAGATTTTCTAAATTCCAAAATCTCTCATGAGTTAGAAGAAGACTTTACTGCTATCTTGCATATCACCTATCTTTACTAAAGTCTTATATACCCGATCTCTACAAGTAATTTGGTCTCTTCTCCTCTTACTAAGTACACGTTTGAAGCCTTGAGACGTTCTTAACTTTTTTTAACCTTCCGCCTAAAAATGTTCTTAACATATTCTTTTTTTGACAATTTTGTGAATATTTTTGACAATTTTCCTAAGAAATAGGGTGTTTTTGAGTCCACAAAGCCTTAAAATGTTCTTGACTTGTTCTTAATATTTTGGCTAGAAAAGCCTTATGTTCTTATATAGTTTGTTCTTATAAAAAAAACGTGTAGATTCGATTTAAATATTTGCACATAATTTGAGTAATTCTTTTGTTAATTCTGCTTTGTCAGCTTAAAAAGCGCCTGATCTATATGTTATAAAAAGCAATATCTTAAAACTAAAGGTGTGGTCAATCCCAGAGGGCTTAGAATCGGGCAGTGTCTTTAGGCGCCACCGAGCCGTCACGACTAACCAAGGCCGCTAGCGTTCTACGAGAGAAATTCATGATAACCAATCCACAACGGACCACGGTCTAGATTGAGTGCTTTATTCCTACAGATGGAAACAGATTTATGATAAGACTTCCCCTTGTGGTTCTAGTATAGGTTTGTTTGAATGTTTTCTGTTCGTTTCATTTTTTCCATATATTGTATATATCCTTACAATGAAATTCGAAGTTCCCCTTTCATTGTTGTTATAGTGATTCTAAATGATGACATCAATGATGTTTTTATAAGAACAGTTTGATAAGATTGAAATGCTCTTTTAATATTACAAACGGACAGGCATCTTCAGTCCCATTAATGAATAGTACAATCCGAAGATATGGTAGAGTATAACTAAACTACACGTTTTTTATAAGAACAAACTATACTAGTCATAGCTTTCACTAAATGCCCCCACAGAAAGGTCATGTCATGCACTTATAAAGCTCTTAATGCTTTAAAAATTAAAGCATAAAAAATAATCAGGAATAATTGATTAATTTAATTATTTATTGATTGATTGAAAAAAAATCATATTCCATTAACAAAATACTTGAAGAATTCATGCAGCTTGACAATTAAATAAAATTCAAGGAAAAGCTGGAAAAGCTTCTCAAAAACATATTTCGAAAATCATGGTATCATTATCTTACTGACTTTCACATCTCCTTGTTTGTTTGTTTTTTCTTACAACAATATATGTCATGATCATTCACTAAATAGACCTTTTCCGATAATGCTGCAGACATCTTAGATTGTAGGCAAAATATATTGCGGTGAATAAATCAACAAGGTAACCAATCAGAAATAGCTTGTTTATTTTTCATTGGCTGCTATATATTTCAACAATTCCCTATTGCTACTTTGCCTAATAAACAATAGTAAGATGATAAGATGATACTGCGTATAAAATTTCAAATTTATCAACAAGTTCTGCGCCATCTGGAATAGACCAATCCTAGTTAAGGCCCGGGCTCCACCTGCGTACGCTGTGATTGCAGTCAAAAGAAAAATTAAGGAATGTCATTGTGGTCCATTCAGACGTACAGTCGAAAAGTTGAGATGTGCCTATTTTTTTCAAGTGCACAGTACTTTTTCATGATGCAATCTTTTCTCCAAGCTGAAAGGATTGAAGCCATTAAGATATGATTGCAGTGCAGACAATGAAGGGACGGGCCTTCAGGAAACTAGACTTTTTGAGTTTTTAGCTATATTCTCACTTTATGGTGTTCCTGTACGACTGTCTGTGTGCCTAGTCTAGCCACCGTTAAATTGGAGCTATTTCACCAAACTCCTGGAGCGTAAGTTATTTAGGCTATCACAACTGCATGAAAAAGTTGAACGTGCGCATGCAAAGTTAAACAAATGTAAACAAACTTTTTTCAGGTTTTTAAAATAGATTTACCACACTGAACAAACAGTGAAAACACTCTAGGTGAGGTAAATCTATTTTGAAGACCAAAAAAAAAACCATTGATTGACATTCAGCACATATTCAACCACTTTTGGATTCAACTTTACTTATGTGTACATTCAACCTTTTTGTACTTTGCCGATATCTTGTTTTACCAAGTTAAGAAGGACTTTCTCGAGTTACGACCATATGATGGTCTTTAAAGCTCAAGAAGCTCGCTATAAAACAAAAGCTATTATTTATATATAATAACAGACAAAGATAAATTACAGTTTGAACAAAAATATCAAATATACATTTGAAAACTTGAGCAAACTCTAGCTGAAAAACTTCCAAGAAAAAGAATTGAAATCATTGCTGAAATGAACTTCTGACTAAATTACAGTATTTAGTTTCAGTTTCAAAGACAAGAAACAAAATTTGACATACAAACACTTTTTTCCATTTTCCAGTCAAAATGAATCACGCTCATCATAACCAGTCTGCCATTTTGTTTGTTTTGATTTGCAGAAGTAATATTGTAATCAGTTGTAATTCGTGTTATGGTGTAATCACTATACTTTTTCTATAATTTGTTCAGCTTTTTCAATGCTAAATCAAAACTAATAAAATGTAATACGCAATAATGGTAATAGCATATAGCGTAACATGAAAATATATATAACATTTACCGCTGTATAATTTACCGCCATATTTTCGCGGAACACTTAATTGGCCGGAAAGCCGATTACGACGCAAACACAAAAACAAAAACAATTCGCAAAAAATCGAGATTCCAGTCCAATATATTGCGTGAAGCTATGAATGCCTCCTCAGTCGCTGCGCTCCTTGCGGGGGCAATAAAAGAACATACGGCTTCGATGGCCGAAATGTTAAGAACAAGGTAAGAACATTTTACGGCTTTGCGGATTCTAAATCACCGAATTTCCTAGGAAAATGGACAAAAGTACCCAAAAAATGGCAAAATTAATAACATGTTAAGAACATAGGCTTAATACTCTAAAAGTTAAGAACATCTCAAGGTTTCAAAAATTTTGGATCTTCTTATAAAGAAACGTGTAGCTCTGTTCTTTTATCCCAATAAAAAGGTTTGAAAAATCTCACAAATTAAAGGGAAACTTTTTAAACAAACATAATAAAGTTGTTTAAACTTAAACCCTGAAGTCGATATCCTCTGGGACAAATGAAACGAACAAAAGCATTTCAAACAATCATACTCATACTACCACAAGAAAGTTTTATCACAAAACTGTTTCTATCCGTAGAAATAAATCTCTTAATCTAAACCGTGGTCCCGTTGTGGATTGGTTATCATGAACTTCTCTCGTAGAACGCTAGCGGCCTTGGTTAGTCGTGATGGCTCAGTGGCGCCTTAAGACACTGCCCGATTCTAAGCCCACTGGGATTGACCGCACCTTTCATATATTTATAAACACAGATACATACATTGTGATAATTACCAATCTCGTATCCATTCCCCTAGGTCGCTTTTTGATGATTCTGATACATATCGCTAATCACGTTCATCAGTAAAATCACAAAACTGGTACAAGTGGTTCTGATTGCGTGATTACACGATTTAAAAAAATAAAAAACAAACTATTTGAAACCTTCGTAAATGGTCTCAACTTTTTTGGGGTTAAAGCTTTTAAAAAGATTCTGATTTTCTGGACTAATTCGCTGGTAATTTGTTGAAATATGATTGCATCTGAACTCCCAAAGATTCTTAGATTTTTGGCCTCTACGCCTTATATTCCTACCTACTTTGTTCTAAAAGAAAATACCAAAATTCGTTTTTAGGCACTTACGTCTTGACAGGCAATAACTGAACATTTTTATATTGCTTTTCAGTTTGCATGGCGCGTTTGTGAGAATGTACAAGTGACTTCGGAAGATGTTAAAGATATTTTGAAATGGCCTCCAAGGAAGAAGCCGAGATCAGTCAGGTCACTTCAATACTTGGAACATCTCCACGAAACGTTGGATTTATATCGATGGTTGAGGTTAGTAAATCTTGCTCTTTCTCTCTCCTCTACTTTTACCCAAATCTACTTTTCACCTGATGAACGTCTAAATGCAGAATTTAGCGACAAATAATGTAAGGGGCGGACAATCAATAGGTGTAATAGGAAAAGTAGTAATGCACAGCCGAACAGTTTGATATTTGAACTAATCTAGCAAAACATTAGACTCAAAATTTGCTTTATGGAATTTTATTGTGATTATTGGACTTGCTTACGTTTGGTGTTAAGCTTCATTAAAAGCAGTTTTTCAAGGGAGCTTTGATGGACATAAAGTTTCTTTGCTGTAGGAAAAATTTAACGGCGATCTTCGTACATTTTCCTATTCTTTCTTTTCCTTTACACCTAGTTATCGTTTCGAAGACATTTTTATCGACCGCAAAGGGGTTAACAAGCTACAATCGGAACTGGAACGTTATATTACGAGAGCTGTCGAAACAAACATGAAATATGACACGCAAGATTCGAAACATTTGCAACATTACGTTGCACGCAAGAAACGTCGGAAATGGAGGCGATGATGAAACGAGACGACGTCACCATATCACAGCAGTCGGAGAAGAACGGGCGACCTGGTTAGACCAAAAGCCTTTTTGTTGTCAAAGAGTCTATGATGGAATTGATAAGTTAATGTCAAGGTATATTATGGTATCCCCGCCTCCTCTTAAAGACCATACGATGATAATCAGGGATATGTTCAAATTAGCTGATCATCGGTTATTTAGCCGGATCGGTTATCTAGACGAGAGCTTATCGGTTAAATAACTGGTCATCGGTTGTTAGCCTATACAAAGAATTTAAAATGTAGTTGACGAAAAACTACAAACAGTCGTCGTTATTTCTTCTTGAACTGTCTTTCCATAACATTTTCCAACAAAGGTTTTGTTAATTTCAACTCCTATGAAAAAAATATAAAGAATCTCAATAAATTTTAGTTTAAATTTTAGAAATCGTCTAAGTAACCGATAGTTGGTAAAATAGCCTTTAAACTTTTCCGAGATGGTGACAATATTTTACCTTTGAGCATGCGCTTTATTGAATTTGCGCTTTATCTCCAAAAAATTTGGAACGTACATTCATTCATTCTTCCCATATAAATCAATTGATATTTATCAATATGATGTATAAAAAAAGAAGACGCGACGATTGATGTTTCGACAGAAACTAACAATTTTCTAAGTAACCGATAATGGGCTAAACAACCGACATTTGGCAAATTTGGCCATTGAACATATCCCTGACTCTGGACGAGGACTGGGTTGATTTGTCACAAAGCGTTGAGCGTGTAGGCTACAAGCAGACCATTTTTGTTTTGTGAAAAGACGGAAGGTCTTTTAGCAGACTATTAAGAAAACAAAAAAATTAAAGACTGCAAACGAGAAATGCGAAATTTCCTCAAAATAGATTCTTTTGTAGTTTATTGGAATCAATTTTAGTTTTAGGTAGAAATCATATTTTTAAGTCAAAATAATGTATATTAAAATGAAAGAGATTTATATTTCAATAACAAACTATTGGTCTGTAAAATTAATCAGTACCTGTTGTGCTTTTTTTCGAAAATCGTAATGGTAGACAAGTTGCGGCGAGTTCTCAACTTTCATTTTCGAGCAACAAAATTACGAAATTTTATTTTTCTGCAGCCTTCGTGCCAAAACATTTATAGTGACACAGAAATGATTTGAAAACCAAGGATGACTGAAGAAGATAGTAAGTATCATTATTTCATCATAACTCTTTCTATTAAAAGTCAGGAACAAACTCTGTCAACTGGCTGATGGTTTTGTTTTGTTTTTGCTTTCTCTTTTACGCTATAATGGGCCATTCCATTCCATTTTCCATTCATCTACACTACCTTCGTTTTGCATAATATTCCTTTTTCCCCAATAAGATTCCACTGCCAATCTTCTACAGACAGTCAGCACATCCTGACCTGGCAAATGAACACGGGCACGGGGGTGAGCATTTGCATGGGGTATTCGTCACCCAGTGTAAATGAGATAGGACGTCTCAGGCTAAAAGCGTGAAAATGAATAAAAATGAACTTCAAACTGAAAAAGGGAAAAAAGGAAGAAAACTGGGAACTTTATTTTTTTCGTTAAAAGTTTCTGCAATCTTCGAAGACAAAATTGACCCATGGAAAAAAAATTTCATCTATGCAGTTCTTTGAAATGAAGCAAAATATTTCCAACCCGGTTCAATTAAACTGGGTATTCGGCGCTATTACGTCACTTTCGTTTTCGACCCCGTTCATTTGCCAATGGTCGCAAGTGAAAAATACCCCGTTCATTTGCCAGGATGTGCCTGACTGACAGAAAAAGACAGTTAGTCACACTAGGAAATTAAGCTTTCAGAAAAAACAACATCAGTCATCTACAGGATACATTTCAACAACAAGGATGAGAGTTACCCTGAATCAAGTTCGCAAGACAATATTAATTAAAACTTGAAAGTTGGAAACAAAATAAAACGTGCAGCAGCCAAAATCAACCAACCAAAATTTTTCATTCAATTCCCGAGACAGCGCTTCGATTTTTAAGGCCTTGTTTATACGCTATAAAGTAAAAACAATTCCGCACATGTAAATGGTTCCTCGTTTGAGGTCCGGCAAAATTTCCGGGAGATAGCCTATCCGGCGGTGCGCGGATCTAGGTGGGTTCCGCCTCCCCGTAGATCTTTTTCTTGGGAAGTTGATCTTCAAATTAGTTTTCAAGGTTGGCTTGGCTCAAATTTTTTCATCTATGGCTCAAATTTTAGACAATTTCTCAAAGTTTTTGAAAATGTTAATTTCATTAAAAAGCGCCGGGTTATTTTTTCATGAATCCCTTTAGAATTAATCTTTGATACGCATTTTGGCGGGACGCTAGCGTGACTAACTGAAAGACCAGATAGAACTCTGTGGTATAGTTAACTAGTTGAAAAATTAATGAGCTTCAAAAAAATAAGGCTACTTCAGCTGCTTTGTACCGTCAACTGCTCTAACTTGGGACTATCTGACAAAACATGGGACAGCAATTCGGCCACCGTTTCACCAAACCTCCCAAAGTCATTTGATTTGAGTTAATGAGTGGCAGATTAAAAAATACACGATTTCTCTTTCGCATCACCGAGTAGGAGGCTTTTAAATCGAAATATGAAAAAAATCCGTAGTGGAACACATGCGAATGTCTGGAACAAAGAATACCAAATTAGTGGCTAAACGATGGAGCCTTTGACGTCATTCGCGTGGCAAGTTACACACTCATTATTTGTTAATCCCATTGGGCGCAGGGGGGGTACCGAGTCAGTGTAATGGCCCATAGCTGGTGGGGTGGTGTATTTTTTAGGTTAAATTGAGTTAGTACAGTGTGCTAAAAGGGTGGTCATCTGAGAAAAATACATTGAAAAAGTTAGTACACTATACCAAAAAGGGTGGTGTTCTGAATTGATACACACTGAGAAGTAAGTACATTGTACTAATTTCAGTGGTCGTAAAAACACACAAACCCAGAAAATTCCCATGTATATTTGCCCTAATTTGCCAGGTCCAAGCTGGTCCAATATTGCCAGAGGTCAAGTAACTACCAAGCTTGCGAGGTTGTTGCGTTGACAGAGGGCAATATTTTCAGTACAACCCGAAAAAACCGGTCATTGTTGAATTTGTTAACCTTTTTCTTCAGCTTCGATTGATTTTTAGCGCAGCTCTACTCGATTTTTATCCAGGAAAAATAGGGAAATAAAGCAAAAAAAACAAGCGAATAGAGATAGAAAATTGTTATAATTTCTGACAGAAATAAAAAATGAGAGACATGATGTCAACGCATTGTTGATTTTCCTAACGACGGACAACTCTGGGCAGTGTCAGGCTCGTCGTCATGCGAAAAGAACCAATTGCATTGCGCAAAAAGCTGTGTAGCCTGCTTCAAAAAAGTAATCGGTTAACAAATACAAATTAGTACACTGATTTTCTCCCAATGTTTCCTGTTTACTTGATTGGATTTGTTTCAGAGTCACAGCCAGGGGGGGTACATGTTCAGTGTAGTGACCCATGGCCGGTGGGGTGGTGGTTTATTCCCATTTAGTACATGGTAGTAAAAAGGGTGGTCCCCTAAAAAAAAACCCAGAAAAAATTACTACCATGGACTTAATTGGGTGGTACCAAAGTAAACTTTAATTTTAAATGATAGTACAATGTAGTATATTCAGCTAGATTTGATCAAACAAAATCGATAAACTGCCAGTTGTATTATCGTACTGCACTGTACTGCATGTGCCATAACTAAAATCTTTCTTTCTTCTTTCTTTCTTTGTTTATTTTTATCTTTCTTTCTTTTTGTTATGTTTGGAAATTTAAATTTTGAATGTTTGAAATATTCGAATTTCGAATGTTTACATAAATCGGTGCTGTGTTTATTTATTTTTTATTGTTTGTAACTCTGACATTCATTAAGAAGTTTCTAATCAATTAGTCTAGAGCCCGGTCTAGAGAGGTCCAAATCTCATTGTTTGTTTTAGATTTTTTAAAGTTTTTTCACAGTTTCACACTTGTAGCATAGTATATTTTTGATTTTTAATTAAAATATATGTTCCATAAAATTCAGTTTTGAGGTTTTGAGGTTTTGAGTTATGGTCTATGCCTGGAACAGTGTTCGGTCTAATATTTTGGAGTGAAATCAAGTGAAATGTGAAAATAAGTTTTTTTAATCTAGTAGCAAAATCTTTTTGGTTAACAATACTAAATCCAAATTAGTTTATAAATGAAAACTAACTTTTTTTCTATTGCTGCTGTTTCTGTAAGCTACCAGGCCATATTTGGCACTTTTTTCTGATCTGAAGTTGCACCCAACTTACAATAACTTACTTATTATTATTTTTTTTTCCTCCCCAATTTCCCCTTATACTTTTGTAAGAAATCTTTCAGTTTCACTTTTAAATAGGTTTAAGTAGGTTCAAGAAGCCAGCGAAAGCTTTTCTATCCCAAAATTTTAGAAAAAAATCATGGTTAGTATCAATGGCAGTATTTGTTATTGCTTTTCAGTACTTTTTCAAAAGACCCAGAAAGAATTGTTAATTGTGTTAAAATAAAGACAAAGTAAATGGTACAGGTGTGGTTAGTTTCCTGCAGCGTATTAAAAGGGTGTTGTAAAGATTCAAAATAGGTGATGGTAGCCACTACAGGGTATTAAAAGGGTGGTATGAGAATTGAAATGGGTGGTGATAGCTACTACAGGTTACTAAAAGGGTGGTATAGGGATTTATATGGGCGGTGATATCTTCTACAATGTACTAAAGGGTGGTGTAAGGATTCGAATTGGTGGTAATAGCTACTACATGGTAGTAAAAGGGGTGGTCCCCTAAAAAAAATCCCAGAAAAAACTAGTACCATGTACTAAAAAAGGGTGGTGGTCCCAGATTTTTCAAAAATTACCGAAAATCAGGTTATTACCCCATGGGTTACTACACTGAACATGTACCCCCCCAACATGTACCCCCCCTGTTGGGCGATAGGCGGTTAGGTGACGGGCGTTCTCTAATTCTCCAATCGGTGTCCGGTCATTTTGAATGAAAACAAAAAGATTAAAAAAGGGCCCGCTAGCAGTGAAAGTTATGATTGATAAACTTGGTGGAGTTATCAAAACAAATTTGTTGTCAAAGCGATTTAACAATAAGTGAAAATACAGGCCAGATATCAACAGTCCCAAGTTAGAGCAGTTGACAGTATCATGTAAGTCAAGTTTGACATTATAGACCAATTGGGAAAAATCCAGTCAAGCAATCTTCAAGCATACCTCAAGTAAGCTGCCTGTTTGTTCCTAACACTGATACCGTGAGATTGGGTAACTTGCATCAGTGGAGGGGAAACTTGCAGCCGGGTGGATTGCAGAAAAATCATACAGTACAATGTCCTGTTGTCCGCAACGAAAGCACCATTTATGCTTACAAGTCAAGATCTGGGAACTAGAGAACCCCCATTTTTGTTTTGTTGTGTCATACTAAATGGTTTCTTCCTTTAAAGACATTTATTGCCTTTGAATAATCATGTTCTGAATTTTTTAACTGGAAAAGGGGTTGTCGACTTTCTAGCGGCATTTGGTCGTTAAGGGTTAGACCCCCACTTAGTGGTCAAGTTTTTTGAAGTTCAAAATGTCTTTGTGCAGTCGCCATTTTTAGCGTTTCCTCGATTTTGATGAGTGTTTGTTTTGTTCTTCCAAAGCATGACCTTTCTGAAAAAAGATTCAAATGCTACGCGAGTGCTAGAATGTGAGCACTCCGCCTTTAAAATAACACCCAACATTAAAAACCATTTGCATGTGCAAAGGTGATCAGCAAAGTTTTGTGCATTTGTACATTGAATATGTTATATTCTTTAGCGAAGGGATGAAGACAGCCGATCTTGCTCTGGTTTGTATGCAGAATCCTGGAATTTAGAAACAAATGAAATGCAATTTACTTTCGAATTTTCTTAACAGCATTAGACTGGACCCCTCCCCCCTTAACGGCCAAATGTCGCTAAAAAAATTGAAAATCGAAAGTCAGCGAGTCCAATAATTTGTTCTGTTCGCAACGCCACAAAAGTCTTGATTTCTCATTTTTTGAGACAACTTTAATGTTCTAAATGTATCAGACCAATAAACCTTTGGGGAACTACATGCTTTTTGCAGCAATATTCTTTTTCTTGACTTTACATGTACTGGTTATGAGTGACAAACTTCTTGTCTCGTCCGCAACAAAAAGTCCCGTCTGCAACATTTTTCTCAAAATTGGGGCTGTAGCAAAAAATTATTTAGTAAAGTTCACAAAAATGTAGAGTTCTTAGAAATTACATTTGACAAAGTTGAGTTATATAGTTCCTCAAAAAGTGCCTGTTGCGGACCGGACACTGTGTGATTATTCTGCAATTAACCCAGCCATCAAATACCTGACCAATCAAAGTAGCAAAACATCTCCTCTGATGCAACTTACCCGATCTCACGGTAAAATCACACCTACTAAACAAAAATATGTATGCGCAGGTCCCAAGACTTTGAGCTATCGCGTTACTGAATACTCTCCTTTAGGCGAAAGCAACTACCATTTCTTAGAAAAATGGCTGATCTTGGGTGAAAATGATATAAGACAGAATCTGTCTATATTGCATCAGAAATATAGTTAAACTTGGGCTTTGGCATAGTAAGGGGTCAACGATAATTTAGGGTCAGCATAAAAGGGGTTGATAAGACAGACCTGCCAACTTGAGATGTTCATTTTGCGTGAGATAAAAATTTCGAATAGAAATCTTAGCCCTGTTTTTCTGATTTTTGGAAATCAGAAATCGGGAAATTTTTTTCTCAAAATGGGAATATCAAGGAAACTTTTTTCCAAAAATCAGGAAATCAGGGAAACTTTTTTTCCAAAAATCAGAAAATCTGGAGAAAAAATTTCAAAACTCAAAAATGCATGAGACAACGTAAAAATGGGTTAAGTCTCATGTTCAATGTACGAGAGTTGGCACCTCTGATAAAGTATTTCATAAATACTATGTTATATCAAAATTTCAGCTGAAACATCACACTGTTGTTGCTCCAAACGAATATGTATTGGAACATTTGCAATTGTGTTGCTACTAACTGGAATTGCAGGTGTAACAGTCACATGTTTTATACTGGAACAAAAAGTACTCAAATTTAATCATCATGTAGGTTTTTTATTTCTATATTTTTTCATTGGTTTCTGGAAACCCCATCCCCTTGGTGAATATCTAGTCAGTGAATGAAAATAAAGAATCAATTAGGAAAAACATTGATCAGATAACATGATCAGACTACACCTTTTCCAGGATCTTCTTGCTAAATTGTGCATGAATTTTGAACTTTAAGGGATTTCAGCCTTCCAGTAGTTTTACAATCATATTTTAAAGAATTCTTGTTTTGTTTTCTTTATCCATGTGCATGAATTTAAGGGATTTATTTGGTGAATGATTTTAAAATCATTTTTTGAAGAATTCTTGTTTTGTTTTCTTCTCTTCAGTATGGAGTAATATTCGACGCAGGTTCTTCGCACACAGATGTCACAGTTTATCAATGGCCTAGTCAATATAAAGACCATGGCACAGCACGAACTAAAGAATTGAAGTTCACCAACTGTTCAAGTAAAACTGAAACCTTTTCAGAAATTAAATCCAAAATTTTCTGATGGTATTCTTTATCTGTTTTGCATTATATTCTTCTCTTATCTCATATCAGGTGACCAACGAAAAAGTATAACTGTATCCCTATTCCAACAGAATGGCTATTTTAGCAAGAGAACAACACTGCCCTATGATCATGGTGGCAAACTCTTATTTTTTCGTGAACCATCTGTTGGGTTTTATCATGTTTTCTATTTCAATTTCAATTTAGATCATGGTATTTCAAGTTTCGACGAGAATCCAGAGAAAGCAGGAGATATGATCACAAAATGTATTGAGACTGTTGTCTTGAAGGTTTTGCCTCACAAAGATGTTCGGAAAACACCAGTATACCTTGGTGCAACTGCTGGAATGAGATTGCTATGGTATGGATTTTTTTGAAGCTTTTAACACAAAGCAAAACCATTTTTGCAGATGTTCTATTCATGGTTATTTTTCAGGCTGAGAAATACTTTGACCATGCTAATCAGTATTTCTATAGATAGAATTCTAATATCAAGAATGGGAATTCCCAAATAGCTCTGTCCTAATCATCGATAATGATGGTTGAGAAATTTCTTGAAATGCATTGGTTAATTCACTCCTTTTTTTTAAAGGTGTGAATTCATAAGATGGAAAAATGTAACTTCTAAGTTTCTGTTTAGAAAATGAATACTTTTATTAACATTCTTCATTCCAGTGCACGTAATAATGCTACTTGTGACAAAATATTGGATTCAATCCGTCAAGCCTTCAAGAAATTCACTTTTCGTCAAACACAAGATCGTGTTCAAGTGTTGACTGGTCAAGAGGAAGCTTCCTTTGGTTGGGTCTCTGCTAATCTAATGAATGGAGCTTTAAAGAATGTCTTGGTATGCGTATTTTCTCTTTTCTTGATCTTGATTTCACGATTTTTTTACCTCATTATTTTTTACTTTAGGTGGGCCTTTGTTGCATTGTTTGTATATTTTGACGTCCCTTTATTTCATTGACTCATTTTCTGTCTAGCTGTATTATTTTCTAATCACTTCCTTTATAAGCTTAGATTCTCTTTAACCTTGAGTTACTCCCAGAGGTCCTAATAGAAACACAAGCCAACATCTCCATTCAACGTTTTTATTTACAACTCTTTTATTGTCTTTACTTTCACAAATGACTTATTTTTCATCTAAAAACCAAATATTTTTATGCTTCTACTTTCAACTCCATTTGATAATTTTTTACAGCCTATCCGAAATAATTCATTATTGACTGGTGCATTGGACATGGGCGGTGGCTCTGCAGAAATTGCATTTCTCTACCAAGAAGATTCTATACCACAAGAGGAGTCTTTCAATGTCACTTTGTACGGTATTGACTATTCATTATACTCACACAGCTACTTATGTTATGGTTTCAATGAAGCTAGAAGACAACTATTAGCACATTTAGTAGAGGTACGTTTTCACTATGGTTTGATTTGATGGAAGGAAAGCTTTTCTGAATTGAGCAATATTCATTTCTAAATAAAGATTTTTAAGGCATGAAGGTAAAATAATTTCAATTCTTTTGAAAAAGGGTTTCAATTCATCTTGCATTCATCTATGCTATACAAATTCATCAAATATATTTAATTCACTAAAAATCCTAACCACTCATGTTGATTTACTGACAATTTGACTGTTTTCCAAAATGTTTTAGGATAGCAATATGACAGATTCAGTGCTCAATCCTTGTTACAACCGAGGATACAATGCTACCAAAACAGCTGAAGAAATTTGGCTGGCACCGTGCAGTAAAAAGCCAACCAGTGATATGTTTCCATTAAACAGTAATGTCACCTATAAATTCGTGGGTACTGGCCAGCCAGGCAAATGTGAGCGAGAGACACAGAAACTGTTCAACAAAACATACTGTCCTTACAAGAATTGTACCTTCAATGGTGTTTATCAGCCAAAGTTGGTTGGCAAATTTTTGGTAAGTTCATAGTCCTTATAAAAAAAACTGGTCTAGAAGCTTATTGTTTTAAACTTTGTGTTGGCTTTTTCCTTTGTTATTATCAAAAGATGAAAATTGATCTAGTCAGTTTTTTGATCGCGTTGCCAAGTTCTCCTTTTGGGATTGGTTTCAGATTTGACCACACGATAAAATAAAATGAGCAAAATAAACTAATTTCTCAACGCAAGTTCAAGTAAGAAACAATGGAAAGAAACAAAAGGCTTTCAGACCGGGGGTTTTTCATATGGACTATGGTTATTTTCGAAAGTATGAAATATTTATATGTCATAATACCTCATTTCATGTCATATCATATCATATAACCACTGAACAATTTTCCTTCAAAAATACATCGAAATACACAGAACTTTTTTTACTTGAAATACTCTCTCCACAATACAAAATGGTGTATATACAGAATATCTGTCATATTTCAAATTTTCCTTAAAAAAATACACATTAAGGTAATCCTTGGTTTTCAAGAATGATTAATTTGACTTTTAACTAAGATGCTTTTTTCTAACGTGATGGCTCTTGTTTTCTTTACATGTAGGCTTATTCAGGGTTTGGAAAGACAGCTCGCTTCATCAATGTGACGTCAGAAGATAATTTGTTGACTTTCAATAAAGCCGCACGTGAATTCTGTAACAAGTCATGGGAAGAGGTAATGATCTTCATAATTCAATATATCACTTTTTCTCATTCTACAGTGGAGTCTCCATAACTCAAACACACACAGTGAACACAAATTTGTTCGAGTTAAGGAGAAATTCGAGTTATAAACACTGGTTTATATGACTTTGTTAACTGAAGGGACCAGGAAACTTGTTTTAATTAATGAATTCTAGTTATAGAGTTCAAGAATCTCCACTGTATTATCTAATTTGTAAGACTCATCAAAATCTTTTCTGAATTAGACCTATCTTTCCAACCGCTGCAAGGGGATTGGGTTCGATTTTGCAACTATTGATTGAATGAAGCCATGTACCTACCACAGATATCTGTAAAGCCCGAAGGGCTAGCTTTGCAGCTTTGTTCAAAAAGTGAAGCTCATCTTTGGAAGGATTTCCTACCAGAGTCACGTGACTAAAATATGCAATTTCACCGGTTTGAGAGATGTGAAATAGCGTTTGCCGGCTAATTTTTTTGATCTCGCGCTCCGAAAACAATCAAAATGCTAGATCCTATCCATCGACACGAAATTTAAAAAGTCAAATTTTAGCTTCACTTTTTTTTGCTGGAGAAAGCTTAAAGTTGCTTATCTAGCCCTTCGGGATTAGATATCTGTGGTACCTACATCTAAATTCGTTTCTGTTATGTGGAAACCACTCTCAAACCACTCTTAAAGGACTGGAGTGAATCTAAAATTACGCTGCGATGGTTTCAATATGGCAGCAAAAAGTGCATACTTGAGGCGAATGGGCTAGATGTAACACGAGGCTTTTATCCATTTTACTTGAATTGTCCTTCCTATTTTCCACTTTGAAATATCATTATTTTGTCTGTTCATGAGACCTTTTTTGTATTTCTTGTGGGAATCAAAGACTACTGGAGAGATTATTTTTCTTTCATAGCAAAGACCAAGATGTATAACATTCCTACTATTTTTCTTAGATTCCAGCGCACAATGTAGCGCCGAACATTTGTTTTCAAGCCATCTACACCAACACCTTCCTCACCTATGGGTTGAAATTCCCTGAAAACACTCAAGACATCTCATTTGTCGATAAAGTAAGTACGAATTCCTTAATCATAGTTTCTCCCCTTAGCCTTAGATTTTTGCGAGGGGGTACTTTGATTTCCTATTTTCTAAAGAGGCTTGTTATTTAGGGGGTATTGCAAAGTAAGGCGAAATTTTCATATCGATGAAAGATGCGATCAAAATGTAATCAAACGATGTCATCTGAAATTGAATTGATCTAGATACAAATTAAAATGGATGACCAGATAACACCACTAGGTGTCCCAGAAGGCTCAAAAGGTACTGCGAAATTCTGAAAAGAATTAAAGCATACAAAAATTCTCAAAAGTGAACTTGCTAAACATGTCCTTCGTGTGGTCTAGGGCATTTACACTGGATTATTGAAACGAGTTATTGTTTTCGAGTTTTGAGCAAGATTTGAACTATTAACCGAAGGATTACTATCGTGTGCAGTTTTCCGAACATGTGACGACGCAAATTTTATTGCGTATGTTTCCGATCGCGCACATCACTGCTATTCACGTAGACTAGAGTCTACTTTTGACTGAACTTTGCTTTTTGATAATTTTTTATGACGCTGAGTCCAGTGAAAAAGACTAGGAGCATTTGACGAAGTCGCCTTTTTGAAAGAAAATGTTAAAAATCCAAATAACAATAAAACAACTTGGAGTTGAAAGATATAATCAAAAATGAGAAACAAACATCAATAACGGATTTGCAACCCCTTATTCTCAAATAAAAATATTATCTTCATACTATTTTTACCTTCCAAAAAACAACTAAAATCTGCCGGACTGTTTTACTGTTTGCAAAAGCATATTACCATATGGTACCGGGCCACTTAATAGCGTCATCCAATCTATAAAAAAAAGCCCGGGTTATTATTCACACGTCCGCTTTTCTTTCAGACTGACGGAGCAGAAGTCGGGTGGTCGTTAGGTTTCATGGCAAACAAGACGAATAGTATCCCAACAGAATCACCCACTTATCGCATCTCACAACAAGAGTTTGTCATTCTCTTACTAGTCTCCTCTTTATTGACCATCATTGGATTGGCAATGTTAGTGATATGTATTGTGAAAAGGAAAATGGAGAAAAACATGAAATACAAATACAGTGTGATTCAATAGTGGTACACTTAACCTATTTGGTATATGTAGATTTTATGGTTGTATGATTATCAGAGAACATGCTTCAATTATATCGGATGCAAATATAGGACATGATTGGAAAAACATGTCCTCGAACAGTTTCCCTTTTCAGAATTATTTTTCGAAGGATTTTATGAAATGGTTGAATGTGGCAGTACTGACTTTAACAGATTTCAAACCGTTTTTAAGGACATCGTAAGAACATTTAAAATGTCAAAAAATTTAAAAACAGCTCAGCCTGAGCCAAAATTTACTGGTTGTTATTAAAAAGCGTGTAATACGCAGCTTAAGTTTTAAGTAAAAGTTTAAGATCAGTAAAATCGCAAAATTTGATTACTCCACCCTCTTAAAGTTAAAAGCAAACATGCTTGCCAAGTTTGCTTGTCTTTTTTTTAATAAATTAAATTTTATATTGTCTTTTTTAAATGTTATATTAATTAGAATTCAAATTATAAAGAGAAAATTTATTGAGTATTTTTGGACATATTTTATTGGAACCATTTAGTATTTTAAAAAGTATGGTCTAAAAAAAGTATTGTATTGTCTAAATATTGATATACCAAACTTTACAGTGATTACATATTGTAAGAAAAACTTTGACATTTGATTCTATCGTGATGGCAATCTGGTCTGGAATAATGCTCTTGCCCACCCTATTCCTTTGAAGGAATAATTTTATTGAAAATTTGGCAAACTATGATTTAAAAGAAGTTATACCTTTAAAGTGAGTGTGAACGGACTAAAATCAGTCTTTGACCCCCTAGGTTTTAAAAATGACTTTAACTCACTGGAAAATTAAATTAGGTAACCTGTAAATTCTAAAAAACCTTTAATCTCAACTCTAAGGCCCCCTGGGAATACCTCGTGGATTACTCCTTATAAATATTCGTCCACCCGCTCCTGTGTTGTATTCTCAACTTCAGTTGAGCTAGACTCTCAACTTCAGTTGAGCTAGAATCTGAGAATGTCTGTCTGTGTGTGTCTGTGTGTGTGTCCCAAAACTTTGGGGCAGCCTTGAGACTTCAAAAATTGTTCGATTTGGCTGAAATTATTGGCACACTTGTACATTGGGTGAATATCTAGGGGTCTACAATTGGGCCTATGAAATATGAATAATTTGAAACCACTGAAGTTGAGCCCAGTGCGTTGCGCACGTTCGACTATGGATATAAAACAGAATAGCCTTTATATATAGCATAATTACCGTATTTATGACTAATAGTCCAAAGTTCGTTCGACTGCCAAATGAAAACATTCCCGCTGAAAACCAAAGTTCCTCTACATGTTGAATCTTAGAAAAAAATACTAGAGACCAGACAACGTAAGCTCTTATGAAACTTTTCAATTGAAAATCATTAAATAACTCGGTAAATACTTATGCTGCTGGCATCGAAGACTTTTTTTAAAAACTCATGCTCCTTATACTACAGTAAACTACCTGGGGTTTTGTAGAAGTCTGCGATTTAAAATAACATCAAATCAGACTGAGTTTGATACGAATTTATTTCATCTCTTTTTTCTTGTTATGAGCATTATTGAAAGGTTCGATCACACTGTTATTAACCAGCAGTTGCTACCCACCGATGGGGAAATTAGCCCGCAGCCAAGTCTTCTTAGCGTTGGCAGCCTGGGACACCTCAAAGGCCCGGTAGGATTTTTTGGGGATTTGAATTATACAGTTCTTATATTGCTTTCAAGGAAAACAAATTCAGTGGGACAGAAAAAAATAGCTTAATCTAATGTTATCTCAATTAGGCCCCTCAACCGGTTTGCGCAATTGTACAGACCCGGGAGGGTACTACCCTTGTCGACCGACGGGGGTGCTCCGCTGAGGTTCGAAAAATGGACCCTACGTGGGACTCGAAATTTACGAAAAAAGTGACCCTGAATGGGACTGAAATTCCAAAATTTTCTCAAATTTTCTACTTTTTCCCAAAATTTTCCAAAAATAGGCACCCTACGAGGGACTGATTTTTCTATTTTGGTGTTTTTGCGACCCTACCTGGGACTCGTGGAGGTTAAAAAAGGTACCCTGACCAGTGGAGCATCCCCGTAACCCATTTTGCCCTAGTACCCCCCCCCCCCGGGTGTACAGATAGAGGGACTTTTAGCGTGATTACGTGTTTATTAGAAATTCTTTTTCCGTGATTGCGTGATCAGAGGTAAAAACGTGATCGTGATTTTTAAAGTTTTTGAGCCGTGATGCGTGATTATCAAAGTCTTTTGCTGATTTGCGTGTGATACCATGATTGAATACAAAAAATTGCGTGATATCGTGATCAGAGTTGCCCCGTTGAGAGCCTCCTCAAATATTTTGCAGTGAGGATTTGAAATTTGAATTTGATCCCCATTTGATCATTTTTACGTTTAGTTTCTATTATAACCTAAGGGTTGCAGAAATCAGAAAGTTTTAAACTAGTCTCTCCACCAAGGGTTGGAAAATTCACGGTTTTAAGGATTTTTTTTTTTATTTCGCGAGAGAAAAATTGTGAAAAAGTCTCGGGGTGGGGGGGGGGGTACTTAGGCAAAATGGGTGCCGGGTATGTGCGAGCCATAAGGGTACCTTTTCTCATTCCTCAAAAGTCTCTCAAAGGGGTACAAATTCAAAAGTTAGTCTCTGAAAGGGTCCCAAAATCACGAAAATCAAAAATTTCTCTCTCAAAGGGTCACGATTTCCAAAAATTTTGACCAAAATTTGCAACAAAATTTGGTGAAAATCAAACCAAATTTAGGAAAAAGTCCCTCAAAGGGTCCCAAAATCACCAAAATTTTGTCTCTCAAAGGGTCGATTTTCGATTTTCGGCTTTTTTCGGCTCGGACATACCCGTCACCTCGCAAACCTAGTACCCCCCCCCCGGGGGTACCTTTTAATCTCCACGAGTGCCAGAACCAAAAACACCAAAATAGAAAAATCAGTCCCTCGACGTAGGATGCAAACGAGTCCCACTTCGGGTCCATTTTTCGAACCTCAGCGGAGCACTCCCATCGGTCGGCAAGGGTCACGAAGGGTAGTCCCCCCCCCCACCGGGCACTGCAGACATTTTTCAAAAATCGAAGAAAATTTATCAGAAATTTTCAGCAAAAATCAGCCGATAGGGGCTATAATTGAGAAAAGATGGTCTACTTTAGAGCTATACCACCATCACGCATGCGCATACTCGTTCCATTCACCTCACTCACTCACCTGGCCTGACGGGAAAGCGAAAATTCAAAGGAAAAGCATTTTTGGTTTGGTGGTGGTTGTACCTTGGAAACTTTCTTATATATTACATTTTACTTTACTATATTTTCAAAATGAGAGGAGGAGGCAGAGGTCAACAAAGAGGAAGACGATCCTTCGAAGGGAATCAGAGAGGACGTGGTCGAGGAGGAAATAGGTATAAGAAGCAAACTTTTCTATGTTTTCATTTGTCTCATGAGACTGCCTGATCATATTTTGATTGAGGTAAACAGCCAGGCCATTTTCTATAAATGAATCCTAGGTTTCATCAGCATAAGATCTATTTTCAATAGATTTTAACCGATCTTGTCAAGCCGACGAAGCAGTTAGCAAAGAGTTGCCTTGCAGGCTATTTCTTTCAGCAAGCACAACACCAAAACTCCTGTACCGATTCCGTGTGATGTTATTTTCACCCACGATCAGGCATTGATAGCTGTTGAATGTCTTCAAATATCTCCTGTTGGGACCTGCACATAGTTTTTGTTTCTTTTAAAAGAAAGCAATGCATTGACTCTAGACAGCCAATTTTATGCTCACATTAATTTGCAAATAGAATTGGCAGGGAAAAATTGGGCTGTCTAAGGGGCCACTCACACATCGATTTTTCCCATGTGGCGTCATTCCTACGCTATAGGGTGGGTGGGTTAGATCGACTGACGTTAAGGAAATCTGCTAGAGATAACGATTTTCGAGGCGCAATAGACAGTCTGGGAAATCCTCTCAATTGCGAGTAATTACACGCTTATCGAAATTGTTCTGAAACGGGCGGTAAGCGTTAAGCAAAAGCCTAGGGCAGTTTTACTCAAAATTTATCGTAGAAGAAGATTCTGTAAAAATGGATTGCCCGTTAAACCATGCCTTCGCCTGAATTAGAGAATTCTGAACCCCTTGAAATCCCTAAGCAATTTCAACCGAGGCGGGAGCGGGCATAAATTATAACCATGCAATTGCGCGCTTACGCCCTCGGAACATAAGCGTGCAATTGAGAAGATTTCCCAGACTGATAGATGTTCAAATTTCTAGAAAACTATAACTTTCATACTTATTATTTTTCTGGTAGCAGCCTCTTCATTTGTCAAGATTAAACAAAATATCCTCACGTCAAATTTGTCTCTTTTTCACGGCATCGGGAATAAACAGGTATAGTAAAATGCCGGAGATGCTCATTATGTTAAAAAAGTTTGGGGATTTTTTTCCCACGTCATAACTTATGCAGGTCTGGGAACCAATCTGTGTAAAAGTCACATACCGAAACCACTACTCGGAAAACAAGGGAAATGTACCAAGCAGAAAGGGGAAGCAATACCCAAAGGGGGAAAGGAAATTAAAGGTTTTCATCGATTTTCAGTATATTTTATAATAAAAATCGCCCCTAAACTAGAGCTTATTTATTTGTAGCAGTTCAAGGGCCATCAAAAGTCAGTTTTTCATTTTTTAGAGGTATTAGAGTAGAGTGTAATGCCACTAGGCAGTCAGTAAAAGTTTCCTAATTAGGAAATTATTTCCTATATAGGAAATTATGTGTGAAATGTGAGGTTGAAAATTTCTTATCTTGGAAATTTGACCTCTGAAATATTTCCTATACTGTATAGGAAATTTTGTGATTTTTTGCAAAAACAAGCTGATTGGCTGCTTTCCGACTGATTTCGTCTAGATATTCGGAATCCTTGCAAAATTTAGTAGAAATTAGCCTCGTGAGCAAAAAAACTGCCTCGTATTGCTTGAGATATAGCCAAAAATCTCTAAAAATACCTAAATAGGAAAATAAGAGCTGAAGAAAATTTCCTATTTAGGAAATCCTCCTATATAGGAAACTTTCACTAGAAAAATCTCCTATATAGGAAACTTTTACTGACTAGGGGGATTGAGAAAAGGAAAAATTGTCTCCTCACATAGAAAGTGCCTCTTGAGCCTCTATTTTCCCTAACATTTTCCTTGGGTGAGACACACTGTCCTTCAGTGTCGTTTGACATAAGATTCCACTGACTCTTCCTAAAAATTTATGCCAGTTTTTCTGGGATGAATAGTATGATATAGTGTTTTAAAGGTGCAGAAAATCTTGTATTTACTTTGGAAATTACTGGGTGTTTCTAAAAAAGTTTGAAGTGAACCTCACTAAAAGAAAGCTAAAAATGTTATAAATCTAAACTTTTCACCATCAAATCAGAAAGAGGAAAGGCTAACTTAAATGTTCAGCTATCATACTTTGAATTTGGCTCGCATGCTAGGAAAAATTTAAGAAAAGAAAAAAAATTCTCTTTTCAAAAAGACGTCATTTTTGAGAAAGAGATGGGATCAAATTTAACCTCATAAAAAAGGGCAATAAAGCACTGAAATAAATACAATTTTATACCTAAAGATTCAAGGGCATTTCAAATGTTTTGATTAAAAAAATAAAATAGAATGGTTAAAGTCAAAAAAATGTTTACAGCGCAAAAAAACAAAAAAAACATGCTCTTTTCTTTTAAAAAAAGAGAAAGAGAAAAAAATTGCTTCCAGCTACCCCTCCTGAAATTACTAAAATATTGGTAAAAAGTGCCCTTTTTGGCCACCAACAGACGTTGCCTTGCCTTTCTAAAATATGGCCTGCTATCCATTATTCAAATACACAAGAAAATATATAATTTTACATTTAAGCTCAAAATTCTGTCAGTTTGATCAAGGCTGGAAGTGTTGTTTGTCAAACCTGCCAATCTAAATATCTTTATTGTCATTCAGAGATTCTTTTCTTCAAATCAGAACCACTATTGTGTCTTTCTTGATCTTAACTTAAGAATTGTGAATTCCCTTTTCCTTTGATGGTAACGGCAATTCTTAAAATTTTGATTAAACTGTGACAACACCAAGGTACATATTCCCTGATTGTTATTTGTGGATAAGCTTCTTAGGCATTTTGGTGGGAACATCACAACTTAAAAAAACTGAAAAAGAAGTAATCTAGAAGGAAACAATGCAGCACCATTTTGGTTTAAATTTACTTCATTAACTTTTTTATTCCTGTAATTTTTTACACCAAATTGAATTATTTTTTATTTAGGCAAAGCTTCAGTCCAAGAAACAACCATTCAAATTCTCCACAAAGATATCGTTTCAACAATACACCATCCAAAACTAATGCTGAAAAAACAACTACGCCAACTGCTATTAAACCAGAAGAAACCAAGGCACCTACCCCAAACAATCAACAAAATCGTCAAAGATCCAGATCACCCGTTGACAGAAATACAACTTCTAATACTAAACAAGAAGTTAAGACTGAACAGGCCTCACCAGTTGTTCCTGAAAGTAAACCTGCTGCTACCACGCCAAAACCAGCTGCAAATTCGAAACCAGCAAACAGTCCAAAACCTGGAAACAAAAATAACACTCCAAACAAACCCAATAACACTCCAAACAAACCCAATAACACTCCAAACAAACCTAATAACACTGCAAACGCCAATAATGACAACAATGAAAGAGTTAGATATACTGGTAGACCTGGAGAGAAAAAGTTCAGTAACAAATGTCGTCTTTTTGTTGCTAATCTCAATACAAACATGACTGAAGATGAGGTCAAAGGTCTGTTCACGCCATTTGGAGAGTTGAGTGAAATCTTCTTCAACAAAGAAAAAGGATTTGGATTTGTGAGATTGGTAGGTAGTTGGCCTAGATGTTAATTTCCTAACTAACTATAAAGCTTATACGAAATTGAGTTATATTAACCATCGCCATCCACAAATTATTGCTATGATAAATGCATTGTTTCTAGGGAAAGGGGGCATTATTTGATACACAATTTATTGCTGTACAAATTAAGCAGTGTTGGTTGATGATTGGTGAGATAGGAAGTCTTTTTTGGCAATATTGAGTCAAATTTTGAATTTTACTTTACAGGATTACAGAATAAATGCTGAAGACGCTAAAAGAGCTTTGGATAAAAAACTAGTCAAAGGAAGAAATATTCAAGTCCGATATGCAACACATGCTTCCTCAATAGAATTACATGGATTGGATGAATATACCTCAAATGAACTTATTAATGATGCTATGAGCCAATTTGGAAAAGTTGAAAAGGCAAACATTATCTGTGATGAAAGAGGGAAATCTAGGGGATATGCTATTGTTGAATTTGAATGGAAAAAAAGTGCACAAAAAGTTTTGGATCGGTTCAAGAATGAATTGTTTGTTCTAGGAAGGTAATAAGCTGCACAATGTTGTTTTTTAGAATTTGATTTTTCTCATCCACCTAGAGGAGGTAAATCCTCTGGTAAATTTGGACTCTCATTCAGAGTAGACAGGCAGCTGAGGTCACAAAAAAATTGGACGGGGTGCGGACAATCCCAAACCACTTTTAATTGAAAATATACAACCTAAATATCTAGAAACCATCAACTGGAGTTGTTAAATTAATTACCGGACACGTCCGGTAATATTTTAGAACCTGATGACGTCATGCGTGCCCATAGGCAAACTGAAAAAAATTTGAGAACCAATATAGACATATTATATACCGATCGGAGCGTTTTTTAACGTAGATTAAGGAAATGGTCAGTAACCATATCTGAAAATTTTGCTATAAAAAGTTAGAACGCTTTTCCTTTATGTCGGTTACGTCAATTTTACCTGTCCCAGACGAAAAAAAATCAAAAATTCAAACTTATCAAAATTGAAATCTAAGACCGCCATTCGAAAGCTCTCAAAAATCGATATAGAAGACTTTGAAGTGGATATAATATGATTTCTCAACCTAACTCGAGAAAATCAATCCTAAAGAAAGTGTAAATATGACGTCATCAAAACTTTGGAAGCTTTTAACTTTTTATTATCAAATTTTCAGACATAGTTACTGACCTTTTTCTTAATCTACGTCAAAATACGTGTCGATTAGTATATAATATGTCTATGCTTTTTTCATAAAAATTTTCATTTTGGTTGTGACATCATCAAATACGAAAATATTTTCGGATGCGTCCGGTAAATATTTTCAAACTGTCCGGTTGATGATTTTGTGTTCAGAAAGGTCATATCTATTGAAAACAACTGTTTAAAGTTTGCTCGCAAACTTTGTAGCTACTGCACTTTTTTATGTGACCTCGGCTGCCTGAATAGAGGTCTTTTCGACATGAAACACTCTTCACTCTTTAGATTTGCTTACATTTCTTTTGACCAACCCACACTATACTAAAGACTAACATTTTTAGCATGGAATGGAGTTAAATACTTTCCAACTAAGACATAGCATTTAATTTTGCTGATTTGATACATTTTATTTGGTCAATTTGTTTTGTTTTTAGACTTCCCAAACCTGTCTTTGCTAAACCCTTGTTATATCAAGATGATGAAGGTGGTATCACAGAGGAATCACTACAGAGGTTTCCAAATTATCATGCGTAAGTATTGGAAGTTTACAGTTGATCACTCTCATTTATTATAGTATAAACTTTACGGGTGTGTATTGCAGAGTAAATGATTGATCTTTTTGTTGTCTACAGGGAGAGAGAGTTTCAACCAAGATTTGTCTCTGCAGATTCATTTGAATATCAAATGGCCTGCAAGTGGAGGGATCTCAACCTTGAAGAACAAGAAAAGAAAGCACAACTTGATCAGGAATTACAGAATGCAAGATACAATGTTCAAATGGAAATGGAATCACTCAAAGAAGAACGAGATGCAATGAAGATGAGAGAAGGTTTGTCTTTTTATTGACTCCTTTATTTACTGTCATGTTACCTTTGTTCTTTATTTATTAATCTACTGTGCAGGTTATGATTTTCTTAGAAACCTGCAATGCAAACCTGTTTGATTTTATGATGAAAAAGTGCTCCATTTTCTTAACAGAACTAGCACGAAGGCAAGAAGAGTTGAGAATGTTAGAAGAAGACATACAAAAGAAGAGACATATGCCACAAATGGGTCATGGAGGACCTCCTATGATGGGTGGGCCTCAAGGCCCAGGGTTTGGCGGCCGTGGACCATCACAAAGTGGTCCAAGGTAAGGTCCTTACAATATGAAGACACGCTAGACAAACAACCTCAAGTTCCTATCTCATCAAAACTTTCATGGCAAAGCTTTATTCCAACTTTTTCAGTCAGGTAGACCAACAAGGCTTGTATATTTTGAAGCAAAACACCATGGACTTTGGCTTTTTTTTGGCTTTTTTCGTTAGGGTAACATTCAATCTTCAATACTTACTATTTTATTCATTATTTTAGAGGGCCTCAAAATAATTACCGTGCACGAAACCCAAATAATCATGATCAAATGAACCAACTGAACCTCAACAAAGCAAGAGCTGCCCTTCAAGTAAGAATCATTTAAGGATTGTCTTTACACTTGATGTATGGTGTTTGTTTTTTCAATATAACTTTTTTTCCTGAAATTTTTTCATAATAAAAGTATATATTTCCTGAAAGCCAATAAAATTATGTAGATCAAATGCAATCAATTAGGATTATTATGCACAAAGTGAGTAGAAATTAAAAAGCTTTGAAAAATATAACGTTTGTTAACTTCAAAGAGTTCCACCTTCCCAACCACTTACTTTTTCATTATGATTTTTTTGCCTTCTGACTAAGCAAAAGTTGTTCTAAAAAAGGCTGCCTCATTTTTTTGAGTTAGGTCCTAGGTAAAAAATAATAGCTAAAACGTATAATTTTAAAAAATTTGACAGACTTTTGTCTTTATCCCTCAATAAAAAGATAAATAGGACCTTGCTGTAACTTGTGGGAGAAGGAACTTTTTGAAGGTAGGAAGGTACGCTCAAAACGGTTATTGCAGAAAACAACTTTCAAGATTTTTCTCAGAACTAAATTTGGTTTACTGAAGAGATTAAACATAAAAAGAAAGGGATGTGAGTTTTCAATAAAAGAAATTTTGATAAGGTTCAGTAAACACAAAAAGTGAGGCTTTTATATAAATGGAAATATTTCGAAAACCATAAACAAATCTATATTTCTGACTTAAGAATATGATGCAGAACCAAAATTTACATATTCTGAACGAAAAAACTGGTTTTGAGTGTAAAGACAGTTATTAATAGCAAATAATGTAATTTTTGTACTGAATAATAGTTTCTTGGGTAATGTTCCAACAACCATCATTTTTTAATGGACTGTTGTAAGTGAAAAATAGCTGCTATTCATACTTTAGTATCATTTTTCTCTTTTTCTCTTTTCTAGAATGCTGGTTTCGGGGTAAGTACCGCAAGTACTTCTGTTTTTTGTTGTTTTTTTCTTCCTCTGCTATTCTACTTTCAAAGGAACAGATATACCGTGAAAGTTTCCTTACTAGAAAAGCAAAAATTATTATTCCTTCTTGCAACCCAAAACAATAGATCTTAACTGTTGTTTTGGTACAAAGTTTATTGGAGATATTTTCATAACTAATTAGTCTTTTCTCAGTATCACTTGTACAAATTCAGATGATAAATTTGATAATTTGTTTCATTTTTATTGTATTGTTAAGTGGATGATAATATCCTTCTTGCAACCCAGACTAGTATTTATTTTGATTGCTATTTTGGTACACAGCTAAGGAGATATAATTGTATGATTTTTAATTTCCATATTTTTTATTAATAATTTACTTCAAAACAACACTTTTGGGGATATCATTTATTGCAATCTCTCTTTTGTTTGAAGTGAAATTAAGATCCTTCTTGCAACCCAAATCAAACTGCCTTGTGTTTGTTTTTGGTACTATGTTATAGGAGATATTCACATTTTGGCTTTGTTGGTTATTATTAAGGCCATTAAATTACCTTCATAAAAAGCACAAAATGTTTAGTTTGCTGAATAACCCTTTTAAAAAAAGGCATAAGCGATGACAAACAAATATATTTTTAAGATCAGCCAAATCTGTTTTCATTTTTTACAAATGTTATCTTTGTTTATCAGGTTGGCAGCCCACAGTCTGGCTCTGGTATTCTACAGCATCAAGGTGGTGTACTTGGAAACCCTGGTCCGAGAGGTCCTCCAATGAGAATGGTATGATACAGTTTCTACCAAGAACCTAGTCTTTTTCAAAGTTTGTTTTGGCCTCTATAAGACTTAAAGTGTATTTAATGGTCTCAGTTTGGATGTGTTCCATGCACCTGAAAATCTGTTCATCAGGCCTAATCAGACAGATATACTGTGAATTGCTCAATTAATTTAAAGGTGGTATTGCTGCATGTTTTTTTTATTGTTAAACTTGTCGATACTTGCACTTGCAGAATTTTAAGAAAAATCTTTGAATTGTTGAAATTGACAGTTGATTAATTTTGGGTTCGATATCTGGCCTATGATTGTGCTTTATGATTTGTGTTGCAGTAGTTCATTTAATTTTGCCAATGCCCTTCTCATTGTTCTTCTTGAAATGACAATATCTTTGCCACATTAAAGTTTTAAAATCTATGTACGAGGAAAGAAATAGAGGAATTGTCAACTTTCTTATGAGAAAATGTAAGTTGTTCAAGGCGCAATTCAAGATAACTTATCACTTAGGTCTGAGTTCAATGGTCAGGGAAAACTTGGAGAGTTTGTTTTACATCAAACATGCATTGTCAAAATATTTACCTAAATATCATAGTAAAGAGGGGTTCGGAATCTGGTTTATAGAGCTTCGAAACTATGAAAATGGTTTCTGTATGAGAAATTGATCAAAACCATAGTTTCTTTTGTAAGGGCAAGACATCTTGCTGATTTAGCCATAGCCATAGTCATAGTAAAACATCTTGATTACTACCCATAGCTCCAATTCGTAAGCAAGTGTCAAGAAATTAAATTTTGGATTACTTTTTTTTTTTTTCATTGTGTGAGCTCGGGAGCAAAACCACCACTTTGAGGAAAGAGTACTCACAGTATATCCTGTTCAAAACAGCCTATTTGAAGCAACGAAACTCGTAATGAAGTTAGAAAAAAATGAACTTTTAGCCAAATTTATTATCCAATCCTAGATAAGGTATTAAATGAGTCTGGGTCTTTCAAGCTGACTTAATATTTTTTTTAAAGAATGCTTTTTCCATTCAGATGAACAGATTTTTCTGGTGCACAAAGTGGTCAAAAACAAAAGCTTAATAGGCATTTTGATATAATATGCAAAGTCATGTCAAGAATATTTCTTGCAATTGTTAATAGTTATCCTCACTTACTGAGATCAATCCTAGAGGGATGATCTTACTACCTTCCCAAAACTAATTTAAAGGATTAGCTTTAGGGGCCACTTGCATATCGATTTTTTCCACGACTCATGTCAAAATCATGCCAAGTCGTGGGGAACAATTATAGTGACTTTAGAACGCCATGAATTAAAGACATTATAGCAGAGTTTTCTGTTCTTTGAAAGCTTAAGAATTTTTTATCAGGTTTCAAATATATCCAAGTATGTAATTCAACGCCTTATCAGCCCTTATCAACTGTTGATCTCTGCACGAGACCCAACTCTAAGCGTGAAGATCTGAGTATCTAGAATTTGGTCAGAAAATAAAAATATTGAAACGTCTACCAATGACAAAACCTTTAATTTAGAAATTGCTACATTTAGACTTTTGCTTAAGATTTCCCAGTTGAAGAGTAAGAGATTTGGTCATCATTATTAAACCAGACGTATTATTTAAACACGAAATTCTTTTCCCTCCCCTTAACTTGTCTTGATAGTCCCAGAAAAACCTTCTTTCATAAGCATCTTAAGCTTCAAAGTAATAGTTCAGAGACATTGGCAAATCCAAATTTTCAAGTTTTCATTTGACAAAATCATAATTTCATAATTCATTACAATATTGCTGGCGCTCCTAGGCAATTAAACCAATCTTTCTTTTTTATTGTCTAAACTTGAATATGGTACTCATCTAATCATCTTTTAGCGTCCTCCTTTTGGAGGCCCTCCTCCGAGACACATGGGTCCACGCGGTGGTGATATGCAACACAGACCTCGTCGTTAAACACAAATAAATTTCAAAAATCTCTTTGAAATTTTATTCGATAATCTAATCTACTGAAGTGAACTGACAAGCAAAGATGACTTTTTAGCTTTTTTAAAGAACTTGCTTTTAAATGGTTTTATGAACAAGGATGAACTGTATATATTGTGAGGTGTAGATTCAGAACCCTGAATACATTGACAGACAACAAACGAACTTAAACAAAAATCTGTCTTTCAAAAGGATATCATTCCTGCAGATTCACTTGGCTTTATTTTGTTTCCTGAGATTGAGTCTCATGCGATAACTCAAGTATTTTTAATATATTTTTGGTATTACTTTTTGCTTTTATGAAACCTGATTTTTATTTAAATAAAGCTATTAACTGAGTAGTAAGCTTATTCTGAACTGGTTCTATCAATTAATTAGAGTACATAATTCTAAGTCAGATCATACCTAAAGTTGCAAATTGATTTCCTTTAATGCTATAATTTTCAAGAATTTTATCCTTTCTACCTGTTTCATCTTTTTCGCTGGTCCTTTTAGAAAAGGTTCTTTATTGATCTTGTTGGCTTAACCTGATTTATTCACTTATTTCTTTCGACAAAATAGATACCAATGCGAAGCTTAACAGATTTGAACACACCAATTAACTTGGACACATGTGAGATTTAGGTTGAAAATATTATATGGTGACTTTTGTTTTTTGTTTTTCCCATTCGATGGGATTGGCCCCTTTTGAGATTTATGGCTTCACATGGGGAATCGTAATAATAGTTTATCACAGTTTGTACCATGAACAACAGTTGCCATTCCAGCATACTTTATTGCTCAGTTATTGCTGAAGAGTGAATATCTACAGTTATTGTAAATTTCTAAACGGAGTGTCTTTTAAAGGTGTTTTCTTTTCAATTTTGCTATTACAATTTTCTTGGTTGCACCCCTTATATTTAAGTTTTGAAAAAAGTTGTATGGTGGTTGTAAGTATCAAAATTGGATTTTGGTGCACCCCTTATATTTAAGTTTTGAAAAAAGTTGTATGGTGGAAAAAGTATGGCAGCAGTCTACAATAAGGCAGCAGTCTACAATAAGGCCAAGTATTTTTTTGTTTTTTTTTTGTTTTTTTTTGGACCTACCTAGAGATCCTTTAAATTAACCCTCGTTCGTCCGTTCGTTTGTTACCAGCTTTTCTCAGGTTTGGATCATAGGAACTTTACGAATTTTGACACATAGATGCAAAATGGTATTCCCGGTGCCCGATTATCATATATACATTTTTAAGGGGATCAATTTCAGCCACAAAATGGCCAAAAATGGATTTTTGTCCTTTGTGAAAAATTGCATCGTAAATTTTATTTGATTTTTCCATAAAAGCAGGTTGCTTGCTATCATATCATAGGTTAAAAATGGCTGAAGCAGATTTTTGCTGAAAAAATTTCAGCTTAAAAATCTTTAGCTTATGAGTCATTATTTATAAGCATTTTCTTAATCCAAATTACCCAATTATTGTTAATCAATATATAGTATATTATAACACATGGTTTTCATGCTTGTGAGATTACAATTTTAGACAAAATTATATTTGGGTGATAACAATTTTTTGGGCCAATAATGGATGAGCTAGGTAAGTTTGTCTCAAAAGTTTTTTTAGGCTCGAAAATGAATCTTTGGCAATAAAAGTCACTTTTTATAAGCAAAATAAGATTTGCTTACCAAATTTTTCGAGAATCTGACTGTAAAATTTAATTCCTTTATGAAAAAGTTTCAAAACATTTTCATTAAGGGATGAAAGTTTGGTGGGAACTTAATTTGGTGGATTTGTTCAAAATCTGCCAAAATTAAGTTTCTGCCAAATTTAATTTTTTATGTCATCCACCATTTAAATTTCTCTATTTATTCTCCCAAATATGTGCTATTTCAGGCTTTAAATCAGGTTTTTCCTTTTTTAATAGCGTTTTTGGACAAAAATGTCCTTCATCCATCTGCCACATTAAATTCCCGCTAAATTTAATTTTTCGAGTTAACCGCCAAATTAAATTCCCTCTGAAAAAACTTTTTCAGCCATCTGCTAAAATAAATTCCTGCCAAAATTTATTCCTTTAATGTAATTTGTTGTAAACATTGTATCGATAAAGTATCAAGCTTTCTTGAATTCGGATGGCTTTTTCTGATGTTTATCAAAAATCGAATCCTTCTCAAAGTTTGTATTATAATCAATTTTCAAAAAGATTTTGCTAGTGAAACAAATGTCATCTCTTTTGCAGCAGTTAATGTATGTATAATGTAGGCAAACGTAGAGGTCAAGCTTTCACTAATCGATGAAATTGTTCGATCAAATGGGCATGGAATTATTGGTTAAAAAACCATATTTTTTAATTTCTGTTCCTATAGTGATGGAATGTGAAGGTATTGTATGTTTTTGTAATGGTAAGTCCTTTTTTCCCCTTTAAGAAGGAAATGAAGTCCATTCAAAATGAGCATTGGATAATTTTTGCTACACTTAAAAAAACAAGTAGAAATTTTTGACTGGACTTTTTATTTTTACTCTACTTTGCGGGGAAATATTTTTAGAATACTAGCCGTTCCGGCCTCGTCCGAGACCACTCTTTACGTTAATAATTTAAGCTATCATTATTGAGAAATTAAATGTATTTTTTACCTTAATGAGAAATATGTTAAAACAACAATATTTTCGTATAGATTGGAGCATGAATTAAAACTCTTCCTGTATTTTCAAAGGAAAATTATTATGTATAGAAAATGTCTTATTTTTTCATGGAAAACTACCTCTTGTTAAAAAAAATCGACTAATACAATTTCTTGTATTTTCCAAGGAAACGATTACATGAGACAATTTTAATGTTTCAAATAAATTATCTTAAATTATTTTTTGCTAGTTTCACCAAGTTGATTTTTCAAAATGGCTTCTGTCTTTAAAAATGGTAAAAGGTGGTAGAGTTATTTTAAAAGCACATCGAATCGAAATTTTTAAATCTAGTGACAAGGTAAGAAGACCTAGCATTGCTTGAATTTACCACAATCAAGAGTATCTTGTAAAACTATTTTCATGCTAAGAGTAGTTGAGTCATCGTGGCTAGCCAACTTGGGACATTCGAGGGTGACTTTGAAAGTTAAATATTTTAAAATGAAAAAAATAGAGAACGAGGGTTCAATTTCAAAGCACTCTGTCTTGAAATACAGTATGCTCAAAAGTGAAGACATGTCTGCTTAAAAATCGCTAGCGAAAATGCTTCATGCGAGAATGGGAGAGTTGCGTTTAAGTGATTATAGTATAAGACAAACCTGGCAAATTTTACTATATTGTTAAAGGTCCGAATGTTCTACACTTTGCAATTATTACTGTCCTTTACCTTAAAAAAGAATCCCTTTCATTAGAATTAATGGTCAAAATTTTGCTGACGCATGGGAAATACAGTATTCGATTGTACTGAAAAAAATAGGGTTTTTATATCTGTTCAGTCTTAAAAAGGAAGCACGTACCCCTATATGTATAATGTTACATGTTTAAAGAAATTTGTCCAAGGTGCTTTTTAACCCTTTCCGTGCCGATGTCGTATATATCCGACATGCAAATTTTCACTCTACTTGCCAATGTCGGATATATCCGACATCAAATTTTTTTACCTAATTGCCGAGGCCTTTAAAAAAGAGGCAGCTCTATTGCCGAGAAATCAGCTTTTAGGAAAATGGTTTTCTTATTTTGCCAATGTCGTATATATCCGACATAAAAAAATCCAAATAGTAATAGTGACAGTATATATTAAGTGCTCAAAAGATTTATTTCAGGTTTATTTTAGTCTATCATAAAATTTAAAACAAATGTCAAATACAAATGTCAAACATTGGCAAATAGGAATAAAATATCCTTGTCGTATATATACGACATGCGGCAACACGAGTTAAAATTTGCATGTCGTATATATACGACATCGGCAAATCAGGTTACTAAAAAAAATTACCCCTCGGCAAATGGATTGGGGTACAAAAACAAGGTACCGGCACGCAAAGGGTTGAGGAAATTCCTTAGGGTGGATTTAAAAAAAGGGGGTTTTGAGATGAGGAGAACGATAGAAAGTTTAGTATTAACATTCCTTATGTGAGAATAAGTGTCGAACATTTTTTATCTCATTGGTCAAAATAGGAACACACATTGGGTCACTTTACTTGAAGGCCCGGTTATGCAAAAATGATATTAGTATGAATCATGTACTTGTAAGTAAAAGTTTAAAGATCAGTATACTCACTCGAGTTGAAACTTGTAATAAATTCCAAGCCCATTATGAAGAAACAAACAAACATTGTTAAAGGTAAGAAAGTTTTGTATTGTTCAAGGGGGTGGTCACTCGCTCAATTTTAAGGTAGAATCACAGTCAAGTATCACTTTCAAAGTCTGATTCAAAATGATGCAATGATTTTAAGTACCTTTAAAGTCCGATAGAATTAGCATAAAAAGGCGGCTGAAATGTGTTTGAAAATCACTTATATATTTACTGACCCAGCATATTTCAATATTTTAGCTGAGTCAGTAAAACATTGAACTTATCTCGTGATCTAACCAGCAAACCCTGTAAACCATACCATTTGAGATAGTACGTTTCAAGGTCCATCTTTTGAGTCTGGTTTGAAATTACAAATCTTATCGGGCAGCTAATGACGTCACTAAGAAATGTGACAGACTTTAAGCCATTTCGGACCAAAACTTCAACTGACGAAATTTTAAAGACGACTACATTTTCGTCATCTACTTTTCATAATCTTTTAGATAAAAGTGCGGAAATTTATTTTTGGGAAGTTTTAGAATTTGCTATTGGGAGTTTGTACTAGAAATTGGCATCATCATATAATTCTCTGAAAAGTGTGAGAAACTTTTCTATTCAATTAATTATAAAATATTCAGGGTAATTCCGGTGGTTTTAGGGACCCCATCATAAGGAACGTCTGTGCCAAATCTTAGCCACCTTTTTATTTTTCTCAAATTAAAAAAATAATTCTGTCGGACTATTATCAGTTTGTGTCCATGATTTAGATGCTGTAATTAACGAGGAATTTTTATGTTTTATGATCGAATACTGTTTGAATGCAATGAATTTGTTCAATATTTGATTTAAGACTTGAGTAGAATCAATAATACCTTACCATCTTGATTATGTATAAAAAGGGACCAAATGATTGGTTTGGATTAGCTTTGGTCCTGATCTCTTTTTCAAATTTTTACACATCAGCTTATCTTTGGAGAAATGCTAACGTTAAGGCAGATACTTGACAAAATTTAAGTTTGAGTGACCACCCATTTCAGTCATTTGGAAGTGTTCCAGAGAAAACCTATTAGTTGGCCCTAACAGGGAAAAGAACTTTGCCACACTGTGAAACCGATATTGTAACATCTTAAGAAATCAGGCCTATATCTAAATTTTATGGAGTTCATTGTTGGGCCTCTAATACATATGGTATTTCTGGAACACTGTTTTCCTGGCCTCTTGCAACGTTTTTGGGTTATAAAAAAATATATGCAAAGAAAGCTAAAATTCCCTACCCCTTAATCCCTACCAGATTTGTTTATATTCAATATAGTGAATCTTAAACTTTTTAGAAAACTTTGATTTGTCATTGCTAACCACTTCAACAACAAAACTTCTGATTGAGAGGATATTTTTGAAATATTATTTTACCTAGGCGAAGCCCCTTCTTTAATTTCTTTCTTTGACACATTTTTCACTCGTTTTTTTTTAGGTTTGAGCTAGGATCATTGCACAATCCGAAGGTTAAAAGGTGAGCTAAACTTGATATTAAGGAAAAGTTTCCTTTTCCCAGTTAACATGAAAAATCAAATTTCAAATCGCAACATTTGTCATGACGATGATTGAAAAACTTTTCCCGAAAACGATTTCAATTAAAGTGAGATTAAACTTTATGATAACGGAGTCATGAACAATTCAATAAAACATTTTACTATGTGATGGCTCAACTTTCAATAGATTTGAGAGAATCTGAATTTTGACTTCCTTTTTAGTTGGTGTTTACAATGGGTCTCCATGGATGGATGGATGGATGGGTCCGTTTGAATTGAAAAGGTGCTACATTTGTTTTTGAGGTAATACATTTATGGTTAACTGGTTAACTTATTAGACAAAGGCCCTTCTCTTCTAGCCTTGAACGATTATCTAGTTGAATCGAGTGAAGCTCTTCCTCTTGTCACAACCTTCACCTTCACAACCAATTTCTCACTTGTTTCTAAACTTTAAGCATAAATATTAGAATTTATTCTGTATGTATTCATGTTTAGATCATCCAACCAGAACGCTGATGGTCAAAACGATTGAATTTTGTTTACATGGATAATCAGATCATTCTTCCGTCACCTCCCTTTTCCTTTCAAGGTTTGTTTGTGTTGTATGGATTTACTATCCGTTTTTATTCAAATAAACTTTATTTCAATTTCAAAATTTATCATCGAAATAGAGTTTTATTTTTCTCTACACGTTTTTTTTTTTTTTAAGAAACACACTTTTAAGAAACATGAGGCTCAGAATGCCTAAAAACTAAGAAAATCTAAGAGGTGC
The DNA here is from genome assembly GCF_902728285.1 of Clytia hemisphaerica. Classification (NCBI taxonomy): domain Eukaryota; kingdom Metazoa; phylum Cnidaria; class Hydrozoa; order Leptothecata; family Clytiidae; genus Clytia; species Clytia hemisphaerica. The sequence continues at coordinate 1,250,448 of NW_027103621.1, forward strand.
TGAGGCTGAGAATGAGAAAATAACATTTTTTAATTCGTTTTTTTTAAGAACCTTCCAAGCCAGCCTTTCATAAGGCTGATTATGTCAAAAAGTTTAGAAACATGTAAGAAACATTTAAGGCTCAAAAGGCCGATTTCTTAAGAAACATTGAGCCTGCTTGGTAAAACTAGTTTCTTAAAAAAACGTGTATTACTTCCAGACCTTGCTTTTGAAATGCCTTGAACTGGTATCTGGTATCTTACCAGGCTGGTACTATAACCAGTCAAATATATAGTATAGCATTATTTGATTATAAATGCTGCATGCATTATGGGAACATTATTTTCGTATATCATTTCAGGTACAGCTTCAACCATCTTCGCTGTTGTTGACTTTCAAAAAATGATATGACAATGAAAGTTTTAGGATATCTGTAGCTGTCCTTGACACTTCAGTCCTGTTTTTGAAGCCTTTTTTGCAACACTGAAACGAAACAGAGCAGAAAATGTTACCAAGTTATTGACGCTAATATTTTATTGACTGGCTATCACTCAATTACGAAAAAACCATGAAGGCATTATTTTTGCAAATACTGGGATGTTGAATTATACGTCAGTTTAGAAGCTGTAATCAAAATTTTGAACGGGACCCAGAATGCACAGTTGCATCAATTACATTCAAGTAGATCAGATGGTCGATGAACAATACTATGGCTATAATGAAGCGTGTTTACAAGCACATAATTCAAAAAGTTCATACATATTGTCTTGGACAAGAGCTATATTCGGAAAGCTGCTCTTGAATAATTTATCAAAATGTATTTTGATAACTTTATATACATTGAATAGGACGAATATATAAGCTTAACCATATAAATCAATCTATGTTTCCCTGGACTAAATTATTGATTAGGGTAACTGTTTTTAAGGGGTTGTCTAATATTATAACGATATGGAAAGGCTTTTCATAAATTTAAAAGGAATCATGTTGTTAATTTCATACATTCTTTTTCTTAAATCAAGTCAAATTTGCGTGTTTTTGGGCTTTTTTAGTATTGTTTACTTGAGTTTGGTTTAGGTTATCCACTTACAAGAAATTTTAAACTCTGTTTTTTTCTTTTTCAGTGAAGTAAATAAAAAAAAAATTGAAAAGAACGAAACTGGGTGTTGTTTCCTTTCATCATTCGTCGTTTTGGTTTGGCGTTGCATTGAAATATAAGGTAAATGCTCTTATTTAACTTTGTAATCTGCGAGTTTAACTAGATTATATAAGTTTCAGTTCGTATCCTATGACGTTTGCAAGTCACTATATGAAATATGTTGTAATAAAGCACAACGAATTTGCTGAACTCATGAAAAATTAAATAATGTAGATGGGCCCTTATTAAAATACTGATTGAAGAGAAATTTTTTATAAACATTAAGTTACATCACATAGCATGATAATGATGGATTTATGTAGTGTAATTGGGGCTTTGTTTTGATTGAGAAAGAGGAATTCCCTTTGTGTTTATTATTGCTTTTCTCTGATTTCCAATCGTGTGGAGGATTTTCTCTACATTTTTTCATAGCTTTCGCACAAAAAGGAGAAGTTGAGATGTTGAGATGTTGTTTAGTTATGACTAAAGGTCAGGTTTTGGAACGATATTTTACCATTTTGTGTAAAGTGTTTTTATTTTGCATTGATGTGCGTACATTTATAAAGGAATAATATTATCAAGGGGTTCAGGCTATGACGATTTAAAAAAGAATATTTTAATCTAGATTATTTATCCTAAATGTTGTTATGTTAGTTGCATGTAGGTAATGATATTTTGTGTTTTGTTTCGATGGCTTGCTTAGTAATTCATGATTTATCGACCTTATCTCTTTTCAAAGCGAGTTGAGGGACACGTTTTTGCTGTTGTTCTGTGTTTTGGACATAGATTGAAATTAATTACCTTAAAGGAAGAAATTTTGGCGGTAAGAAAATTTGGCGGATTTGGCGGATTTTTCCAGAATCCGCCAAATTAAGTTCCCGCCAAAATTTCTTTTTTCCGCCATCCGCCAAATTAAATTCCCGCCAAATTTAAACTTTTTGAAAATGTGATCTCTTTTTAAGGTGTTTTTGCACTTTTTTTGTACTTTTTACGCCATTTTAACGATAAATTTTTCAACAAACGCCAAATTAAATTGCCGCCAAATTTAGTTTTTTCATCCATCTGCCAAAGTAAATTCTCGCCAAAATTTCTTCCTTTAAGGTATTCATAGAGAGTGGATTTTATCATAGTGGTGCAACTTTTCCGCCTTTGGACGGAAATCGTCATATTGAAATTTCTAACAATTTCTAACAATTTGTCCAAACTCGACGAATCCGATCACAACTCGTAAAGTTTAAAAAAATTTAATGTGAAATGTTTTATGATTTGCTTGCCATAAGTACACGTTTTTTGTAAGAACATCCAAATTATTTAAAGCCTTTGGATGTTCCTAACTATTTGAGTTTTAAGCCTAAAAGTGTTCTTAACGTGTTCTTATTTTCACCATTCTTTGGGTATTTTTGTCCATTTTCCTAAGAAATCGGGTGCTTCAGAGTTTACAAAGCCTTAAAATGTTCTTAACTTGTTCTTAACATTTTGACCATCGAAGCTTTATGTTTATTTTATTGAGCTGATATCAGCTTGAACCTTTATCATGCTATGGAAACTACTTGTATTGATTATACTTATCATGGTCTATTGCCATTGTCTTATGTTCTTAATTAACTGCAAAATCATCATTTTCTACGTAATGTGTTAGATGGACATGATTATTTTAACATTATAGGGGAAAATAGTGTTTTGCTTTTATTGTGGTTTCTATCATCACAATTAAGAGGTTGTGATAACTTCTAAGTTTTGCATAAGTTTAGATTATCAGTAGTCGACAAACAGAATCCAAGTTGACTTGAGATGGCTAGCTATTTTTGTTTTATTTCTTACAGATTAGATGAACACAATTAGATGAACATAACTTGACTTTTAAAACAAAAACAAAAGAATGGGTAATAAGCTACCAAAACTTGAATCCCAACTCAATTTGGTCAATGCTGCTATTGCTGAATACGACTTCTTACATCTCGTTGAGAAGCATCCAGCTTTATACAGTACACCACTTCTCGAGAATGCTTTATACCGTTATGAAACTTTCTGGTTACCACTCTGTAAAGATAATCCTAACACAATGTTACCAGCACCTCTGGACATCGAATGGGTCTGGCATACTCACATCCTGAATCCATACGCTTACCGAAAAGATTGCCAAGAAATCTTAGGTGTAATCATTGATCATCAACCGGCAATGTTGCGTCAGAACTTTATTAACAAAGCTCGCTCCTTATGGCAAACGAAATACCCAGATGTGCCGTTCGAAGTGAATTTGAATGAACCTAACCCTGTGCCGTTATCACCTGACTATCAAAGAAAGAGCTCTTATGATATTGTGAATGCAGCACAAAGACAACGCTCTTTCAATTATAACTCATCTTTACCGCATTTTCGTGATAAAAAGTTTCTACGTAAAGCTGTTAAGCGGTATAAGGTTATGTTACAGATCAAGAGGGATAATCCAAACGCCTTTGTGGTTCCTTGTTACGATAATGACTTGATATGGCATACCCACCAACAACATGTTTCGCTTTACAAAGGTTAGTTTTTCATTCTTTAACTACACGGGCCTGTGAAGCTCGATTCTCTATAACTCGAATACACGGGCTGCAAAATTATATCAATGCAGTCAAAACATGTGATTATTCAAAGTTCACGTGATTTTATTCCCATTTTACTACTTGCTTTACAACTTACCGCTGATAACTTTATTAGTGTCAATAAATTCGAACCAATCAGAAAAACGTGATCTGTCGTCAGAACTTTAATTTTGCAACCTGTGTATTTCTCTTTCTTAAATGTCTCCTTAACTCGAGCAAGTTTTTAACTTTAACCAATAAGCCTTCCGTGTGCATTATCACTTTCCTAGAAATCGGATGACTTCCACAAAATCTTAAGCGATACCGTATTACCTCGAATAAACTCCACAGCCGTTTATTAATTTTTTGGTTTTTAGGGGGCGTTTATTTGAGAGGGTTGTTTGAAAGAAGAGAGTTTTTATTAAATTTTTAACGAAGGTCACGTTAAGGAGGCGTCTATCACAGATATCTAAGCCCGAAGGGCTAGATAGGCAACTTTAAGCTTTGTCCAGCAAAAAAAAGTGAAGCCAAAATTTGACTTTTTGAATTTCGTGCCGATGGATAGGATCTAGCATTTTAATTGTTTTCGGAGCGCGAGATCAAAAAACGTAGGCGGCAAACGCTATTTCACATCTCTCAAACCGGTGAAATTGCATATTTTAGTCACGTGACTTTGGTAGGAAATCCTTCCAAACCTAGGCTTCACTTTTCGATAAAAGCTGCAAATCTAGCCCTTCGGGCTTTACAGATATCTGTGGCGTCTATTCGAAGGGGGACGGCTATCCGAAGTGATACGGTAAATAATTTTGTCCAGCCTGGTGGAAATACCGCTTTTGCCGGAAATTTATGTAACAATTTACTTGACAATTAATTCATCATTTTCTATTTAATTCACAGGTGATACTTCTAATATCCTTGGATCAATGCTGGATCATGACGACTCGACCAGTGATCGTAGTCCAGGTTCACATCTAGAGACAAGCAGTGATTTGACACGTAAATTATGGCGAAAAGCTGGTGTGAAGTTTGGTGTTCCAGGTGCTATGTACCGTGGTGACGCACCCCTCCCTTTGATTGATACCATGCCCAACAGATTTGCTGGCCTGGCTAACCAGGTAATTTCTCCTTCTTCCTTACTCACCTAATTATTAAAGCCATGGTTCTCAAATATTTTCTTCCGATCAAAAATTTTGTCCTAAGGCGCGCGTTGTCTTTTCGACTTTATTTTTATTCTATTTTTCTTTGCTTTAGAACAATTTCAATGGCTATTGCTTCTACACAACACAACTTGTCCGTACCATGCAACAGGGTAACCATATCAAAGATGTCTTGCATCACGTGTCCTTGATGGCGCCTAATACTTTATACAAGGATAGCGTGCCGTGTGAATACAATGATAATATTTTGCAAACTAACGCTGGGACGCACGCTTTCACATGGCGAGTTGTACATTGCAGAAACCCTACCTTATCAGCTTTGGAGATTCTTGATGTGTATGGTAACGTAGTAGCAACCGCTCACACTATTGGCAGCTTTTCTCTACCAAATTCTAAACATGTTGAGGATCCTTTACGATGCGCTACCCACTCAGCCAAAACCGAACGATCGATGCTGATCCGGGGTGCTAAAGGGGATTACGCTATCCTACGTACGTCCTGGGTGAATTTCGTGAAAGGACGAAATCCTGGTACATTGAAAGCTGAAATCATGATCTTGGATGGGAAAGATTCGTATTGGGTTCCTGTCAGTCCGACCACAACTCAAGGTAACTATCAATGGACCTTGAGAGATGGTCTGACCGGGGCAGTCGACTTTGAGAAGGGCAATATCTCGTTCAACAATCAAGTTTCAGCAGTAGGCGAATACATAGCTCTTGGGTGTGCTCTATCCATCTCCTTTGTATTATGCCAGCCACGCCCACCACCTCCAAAGGAAGGAGATGACATCAAGCCTTACCCTGCACCCGCCTCGAACCGACCCAATGTCATGCATGTTGACAACATGGACATGTTGGTTGCTGGTGGTTTGTATTCGCGTAATTTACCGCGTTGGTATCACGCCAATTGTCATGGTGGATACTTCTATCAGATTCATCCTTCATATTTGCATCATCACCATCATCACTATTATGGTGGATGTGGTGCTGGTGACTTTGGATATGATTATGATGCAGGAGGCGCTACTTTCGAGTCTGGAGATGGAGTCGAAAGTGGAGGTGGCTGGGAAAGTGGTGGCGACTCTGGTGGTGGATTTGACTTTGGTACAAGCGATTTTGATTCTGGCGGTGGTGATTGGGGTGGTTCGAGTGGTGACGCTGGAGGATGCGGTGGCTGTGGTGGCGGCGGAAGTGGCGGCTGTGGATCGAGTGGTGGTGGTGGTGGTTGCGGAAGTAGTTGCGGTGGAGGTGGTGGCTGTGGATCAAGTTGCGGTGGAGGCGGCGGTTGTGGTGGTGGTGGATGTGGTGGTGATTAATATTGAATGGTGTACGGTAATGTATAGGGTATACGGTATAATGAACTTACATAGGATGTATGGATGAGTTTACGTCACTAAAATAATATACAAAACACTACAATAATAAAGTATTTGTTAACTTTTATCTAGAACTTACATTTTGATAGTTTGATCAAACGCAACTAAATTTCAACTCACCATTTTGCTTACCGGTGCTGAACCAATTATTCTAATTTTGTGTAGTAAAGCGTCGACTTTAGTTGAAAACCATATGCTGGTAAATATATTGCTTTAAAATAAAAATTATTATTTTACCGATTGTGTTAACTTTGTTATTACTTAAAGGCTCTGACCATAGTGAATTTTTCATAATCGCCGTGTTTAAAATGTGTTTTCTGACTGATGTAACCAACCAAACTATGGCATGTTATACATTTTCTGTTAGACAAACTATTCCTGAATCTGAAAATTCAAAAATTGCGATGAAATAATTTGATGAAGAAGAAAATGAAGACTTTTGCGAGGAAGAATATTTCAACTTTGAAGAGCTTAGTTTCGGCGAAGAAAAAACATTTTGAAAATTTTTTCGCAGTAGATGGTGTATCTTTCACCAAACAATAAAAATTTTTGCGGAAAATTTTTGTAAATGCTTCTTTGTCTCAAAATCTTCAAAATAGTGGTTTTTCATCAATTTTTCATCTGGATTTTGCTTAAAAAAACAGTCATAATTTTTGACACATCTTTTTAGAAAAATTTTCCGCAAAATTTAAAATAGTTCAATTCTTTGCGGACAATGTAAAGAAATTTTGAAACAAAAAGGTTAATTACCCATTAAAACTTAGCGCTTTTTATAAAAGAAGGTGATGCAACATATTATTAACGTCTTTTTAAAGTTCATAACGTCATTTCTGCAATTAAATTCTTAATTACTCTGAAGGGATTTGATTAAAAAGCAATTTATAAAGGCAATTCTTTGTTAAAAGTGTTAAAGAACCTAAAACATAACTTTTATGTTCAAATACTAAAATCAATTTTCCGACTATGGTCAGAGCCCTTAAATGTCACGGGTTAACACGGCTTAAATGACGGCAAAAAAACACAATTGGTTTTTTTAATTCGTTCAATCCTGGTAAATTTGAAACTATTCCCTTTTATGCTACTTTTGGTGTAATGTTGATAGACTTTTCAGCTTAGACCTAAAAAAAATCTCTACCTGTATTATTTGTAACTTGTGTCAAAACAGTCAAATACTCGTGAAAAAATTAATTCATATAAAATTTATTATATTTAACGTCTTATATTGTAAGAATTAATTATACTCCTCTTAATGTGTGAGAATTTCAAGGAATTTATTTTTTCCTTTAAAAATATTTTGTATACTAAAAATCAACTCTTGTAAATATACCTTTTATAAATATTCACCTTGAAAAATTGAGAATAACGATCAAATGCCACTTGTTGGTCTCTCTATTATTTCAGGAACACTTTTCTGAAACTTTTTGTACTTTGCTGTATACTCTTTTTTATAATAAGCATATGGGAAAAGTTAGGTCGAGGCTCAATATGCTTAACAAAATCTCATTTTCAGCCTTAATTTATGCTTATTTATATGCTTAGACTTCGATTTCTTAATTTTCTATTGGTTTCATGAAAATTTCGAATTTTTAAGTCGGAACATTGATTCGGCTCAAAGAATGAAAGTTTTCTTTGTAATTTGGCGCTGCAGGCGAAAATCTTTTGTCTAAGAAAGCTCTAACAGCTTTAAAAGTAACCCTGAAAAGGTCAGCGTTTTAGAAAAGCTGTACGAATTTTTTTGCATTTCAAGCTTGAAAGTATGCTTAGCATAATCCTTATTTTTTACCGAACTTGAGTCTAAATACGCTCACAAAAAGAAGTGTAGACTATTAAGTATAAGCAACGATGTAAAAATAATAGATAACCAACTACCTCTAGAAGGCACTTCTCCCAAGAGAACAACCATTGTTTTCCTATTGAAATGAGCACTCCTTTAAATAGCTCTGTGTGCAGTGCGTGTTATGCTTTTAGCTAGATTTTGACACACTTTTTGACATCCACTGAATTGATAGAAAATTTGAATTGTTATTTACTGCAAATTTTGGAATTTTTTTCAAAAGATAAAGGTACCAATCTTTAGACAAATTGACTACGGATCGGCCTGATACCACTTAATCTTCATCTGGATAAATAAACGCTCATAAAATGATGTTATCTGAAAAATATATGTGTGATTTGAAGTGCGATATCTCACGAATGAAAAGTGCATGAAGGTTGCCTGATACAAAATAAACAGATGAATGTTTATAGAACAATAATATCTAATTAAAAAATTCCTTCTGTGAGGCTGCCTATAGGAAAATACACTTTTTCTAACCCAAATTTTGGAAAAATATATATCACGTGATCGATTCTGTCCAATAGAAGGTTGCAAATGAAGCAAGTTTTTATTTAATTGCACTTTTTACGATGCAAAATGTCATTAATATTTTTACAACCATAACACGGATGTTTTTTGAGAATCAAGGCAAGTTGGTTATCTATTATTTTTACATCGTTGGTATAAAGTTCTTTTTTGTGAAAGTGGATCTACTGCAAAAAGCATGTTACACCTTTCTTTTGAATTATCGTTTTCAAATTCTAAAGCCTTCCGGCAAGAAAGGAATACATTTGAACTTGTTTGGTTTTTGGCATTTGCCTCTGAAAAAGCTTGACAAAACAATTTTTTCTCCACTTCTGAGGTCTTGTTTTCTTTGTTGTCTTCTACTCTTTTAGTGAAAAGTTAAAACAATGGTTGGTAATGATCACTATCATTGAGGAAAAAGTTTGAAGATACGGTAATCAGCTCTGGATCGATGCAAGGTTGACAATCTATAGAGGTGGCTCAGGTAAGAGATTTGCATTTTTCTTTTTTAAAATGAAAGTATCAACTTGTATCGTTCAATTTTAGAAGGATAGGTGAGAGAAAGTGATTGCCCTCCCTAAACCTCGAAGTGTAGCCTAGAACATATCTAAAGTATGTTTTAAAGTATGTGGACACTTTAAATTATTTTCCTTGGAAATATCTGAGAAAATGTCAAAAACCTAAAGTAACCACATACTTTTGAGACAATCTTAATTGGTCAGCCGAAGCTGAGCATTCAAATAGCGAAAGCATCCACCGGAGGGGGACCTTAAAATATCTGTTCTGAAGGCATGTTCCAGCTGGATATGGCGGGCTGTTCTTAGCAAACTGAAGAAAAAAGTCTGCTGGAAAAATATGATCTGTTCTATTGAAGATTGGGACCAGCTGGAAAAATATGATCTGTTCTATTGAAGATCGGGACCAGCTGGAAAAAATATGATTTGTTCTACTGAAGATGGGACCAGCTGGAAAAATATGATCTGTTCTACTGAAAATTGGGACCAGCTGGAAAAATATGATCTGTTCTACTGAAAATTGGGACCAGCTGGAAAATATGATCTGTTCTTATGAACAAATAGTTTGATATCCAAAAAATAAGGTGTCTAAAAATTTCCTATCTGTTCTGAGGGAATTTCATAAAACAAAAGTCTTTGAGATCATTTCTTTTCCTTTTGAATGTGGTTGCCTGGAGTGGCAGCTAAAAATTCTCCATCTGTTCTACGACATTTTGCGGTAGTGTAGATACCAATTGCAGTGCTACCGACGACATACACTAATACCGTGTAACTACACGGTTATATAGTTTAGTTAGTTAGTGAACAATCCTGGCGGTACGCCCCGCGCCACGCCATCGCGGGCGCGTCCAAAAAAGTTTTTTCCGCGTTTTTACTCGCATTTTACCCGCGCTTTACCCGCGTTTTGAACTGCGTTCTTGATAACACGGGGGTTCTTGTTCCATGCTAGCTTGCTTTTAAGAAGAAGTCGCACACGTTTTGTTTTAAATGAAATATTGACAATGTGTGATTTATATTAAAAAAATGTGAATTTTAAACTTCCTTTCTTTCTATTTAACTTTGAATATAGTAAATGAATAGGAATCACACTGTGAACCCCCGGATAATAATATTTCATTTCTGCACATGTGCCGAAAAGTTCTCACGAATTTAAAATTCAGAGCGAAAAGTGGAAGCTGACAAAAGCAGAGATTTACAGAAAGAAGCAGTTGTTGTGTAAAAGAAACAAGATATCAACAGTTGGAGTGTTGTAAGTTTATTAATATTTCTTTTCCTTGTAATATTTTTGAACTGTATCTCATTGTCTTTGTGAAATTTCCCCTGATTCCACTATGATCTTGCTATGCCAATGATTAAAAAGCATTACAATCACAGTTATATTTTTGCAGTTCAAAAAGGACTTCTGAGGACTTTTCTCATTGTTTAAGAATTCTGCAATGTAGTCAATACAGTTCCACTGTATTGGCCAATCTTTGGCCACCAAAATTTTACATTTTCGCTTTCAAAAACATGTTGTGGACATAGGCGGCCAGTTTGGGTCATGTATGCGGGAAAAATGGGCTATTTCCAAGGGGTTTTTGTTCATTGAAGGTTGTTCATTGGGGTTATTGAAGGTTTCCAGGGGGTTCTCTCTTCATAAACTGACATCAATAGTTGTTTTCCAGCCCCTTTTTCACAAGATTTCACTTCCCAGAGGGGTCTACCCCCTAATTTCCAGGGGATAACTTGTTATTCAAAATTTCCAGGGGGGTTACTGAAAAAGTTCGTCAATACGCCTGTATAAATTTTTTTTTAAAAAGCCCAATTCAGGCCAAGCTGTTAGTCGTTCTTCTAAAATCAATAGAAAAAACCATTACAAACAGTAAAAAATTCTAAATATCGTAGCTTTAAATGAAAACCGTATGTTTTGCTGCGCACTAAGTATTTAATCATATTCACACTCCTGATCTTTGCAGAGAGTGATTTCATTCCTTTTTAAGGTAGTTTTCATAGTAAAGTGTGTTTAATTTCTTTTGATCAAAAAGGTATCTGCACTTAATGTAAATTAATGATCAGTTTTTCGGTAAAAAATTGGGGGTTGGGAAACAAAGACTGAAGATCTGACACTCATCTCAACTTAATTGAGGTCCGTTGTGCAATCATGCCTTCTTTGTACTGTTTTCATTCAAAAAATTTGCTTCAATATAAAGAATGAAGTCCTGACACTCGCCTCAACTATTTCACGAGGTCCGTTTTGTGCGTTCATGCATTCTTTGTAATTCACTGAAACAATAAAACAAACTGACCACATTTACAGTTACTAGATCTGTCTTGTTTTGTAGTGGGTACCAGAGAAAAGAGTAACATACCAAAACAACGTACCAGCAGGCAAAATTTATATTTGCCTACCATACCAATCTGCAATTGGGGTGTTTAATTTCTTTTGATAAAAAATGTATCTGATCCTAATGGGTAAAAACCGTGTAATGTAAATTAATGATCAGTTTTTCGGTAAAAAATTGGGGGTTGGGAAACAAAGACTGAAGATCTGACACTCATCTCAACTTAATTGAGGTCCGTTGTGCAATCATGCCTTCTTTGTACTGTTTTAATTCAACAAATTTGCTTCACAATATAAAGAATGAAGTCCTGACACTCGCCTCAACTATTTCACGAGGTCCGTTTTGTGCGTTCATGCATTCTTTGTAATTCACTGAAACAATAAAACAAACTGACCACATTTACAGTTACTAGATCTGTCTTGTTTTGTAGTGGGTACCAGAGAAAAGAGTAACATACCAAAACAACGTACCAGCAGGCAAAATTTATATTTGCCTACCATACCAATCTGCAATTGGGGTGTTTAATTTCTTTTGATAAAAAATGTATCTGATCCTAATGGGTAAAAACCGTGTAATGTAAATTAATGATCAGTTTTTCGGTAAAAAATTGGGGGTTGGGAAACAAAGACTGAAGATCTGACACTCATCTCAACTTATTTGAGGTCCGTTGTGCAATCATGCCTTCTTTGTACTGTTTTAATTCAAAAAATTTGCTTCAATATAAAGAATGAAGTCCTGACACTCGCCTCAACTATTTCACGAGGTCCGTTTTGTGCGTTCATGCATTCTTTGTAATTCACTGAAACAATAAAACAAACTGACCACATTTACAGTTACTAGATGTATGTCTTGTTTTGTAGTGGGTACTAGAGAAGAAAGTAACATACCAAAACAAGGTACCAGCAGATAAAATTTATTTGCCTACCATGCCAATAATCTGCAATTGGGGTATTTATTTCCTTTTATCAAAAATGTATCTGAACCTAATGGGTAAAAACCGTGTAATGTAAATTAATGATCAGTTTTTCGGTAAAAAATTGGGGGTTGGGAAACAAAGACTGAAGATCTGACACTCATCTCAACTTATTTGAGGTCCGTTGTGCAATCATGCCTTCTTTGTACTGTTTTAATTCAAAAAATTTGCTTCAATATAAAGAATGAAGTCCTGACACTCGCCTCAACTATTTCACGAGGTCCGTTTTGTGTGTTCATGCATTCTTTGTAATTCACTGAAACAATTAAACAAACTGACCACATTTACAGTTACAAGATTTATGTCTTGTTTATTAGTGGGTATCAGAGAAAAGAGTAACATACCAAAACAACGTACCAGCAGGCAAAATTTACTATGCATATTAGGTAAGATAGCAGACTTTGCCTACAATGCCAATCTGCAATTGAAGAATTGTTTAATTTTCCCCAATATTTCCAGGCAATGTTATCAACCATGTCATACTAACAAATTTTTCAGGTTTTCATAATAAAGGGTGTTTAATTTCTTTTGATCAAAAAGGTATCTGAACTTAATGGGTAAAACCATGTATATAATGTAACTTAATGATCAGTTTTTCAGTAACAAATTGGGGGTTGGGAAACAAAGACTGAAGATCTGACACTCATCTCAACTTATTTGAGGTCCGTTGTGCAATCATGCCTTCTTTGTACTGTTTTAATTCAAAAAAATTGCTTCAATATAAAGAATGAAGTCCTGACACTCGCCTCAACTATTTCACGAGGTCCGTTTTGTGCGTTCATGCATTCTTTGTAATTCACTGAAACATAAAACAAACTGACCACATTTACAGTTACTAGATGTATGTCTTGTTTTGTAGTGGGTACTAGAGAAAAAAGTAACATACCAAAACAACGTACGAGCAGACAAAATTTACTATGCATATTAGGTATAATAGCAGATCTTGCCTACCGTACATTGGCACTTGCAGATTGCTGCAATTGGGGTATTTATTTCTTTTTATTGAACCTAATGGGTAAAAACCGTGTAACGTAAATTAATGATCAGTTTTTCGGTAAAAAAATTGGGGGTTGGGAAACAAAGACCGAAGATCTGACACTCATCTCAACTTAATTGAGGTCCGTTGTGCAATCATGCCTTCTTTGTACTGTTTTAATTCAAAAAAATTGCTTCAATATAAAGAATGAAGTCCTGACACTCGCCTCAACTATTTCACGAGGTCCGTTTTGTGCGTTCATGCATTCTTTGTAATTCACTGAAACAATAAAACAAACTGACCACATTTACAGTTACTAGATGTATGTCTTGTTTTGTAGTGGGTACTAGAGAAAAAAGTAACATACCAAAACAACGTACGAGCAGACAAAATTTACTATGCATATTAGGTAAAATAGCAGATCTTGCCTACCGTGCATTGGCACTTGCAGATTGCTGCAATTGGGGTATTTATTTCTTTTTATTGAACCTAATGGGTAAAAACCGTGTAACGTAAATTAATGATCAGTTTTTCGGTAAAAAAATTGGGGGTTGGGAAACAAAGACTGAAGATCTGACACTCATCTCAACTTATTTGAGGTCCGTTGTGCAATCATGCCTTCTTTGTACTGTTTTAATTCAAAACATTTGCTTCAATATAAAGAATGAAGTCCTGACACTCGCCTCAACTATTTCACGAGGTCCGTTTTGTGCGTTCATGCATTCTTTGTAATTCACTGAAACAATAAAACAAACTGACCACATTTACAGTTACTAGATGTATGTCTTGTTTTGTAGTGGGTACCAGAGAAAAGAGTAAAGTAAATCTCTTTTATTCAAAAAGTTAACTGAACCTAAGGTTGGTTAGGACATGGGGTTGTTTGTAGCTTTTTATTTTTGAATATTGGGACTGAATTTGTGCACAAATCATGTTTAAATTTTGCAATTGATTATACGATTTTCAATAAATTTTATCGTACTTACATAGTGTGAACAAACATCTGTCACTTAATCTAAGGTAACTCTGTGTCCATGTCAAATTTAAGAAAAAATAAAACTTGCTTTAAACCACTAATTTTGGCACTTAGAAACTAATACAGTCAAAAACTGAAGACTGCTAAATTGACCAAGATATGTATGTTATTTTTGAAGTATTCCCTTTTTTCACTTTCCTTTTCTTTTAAGAAATAGAAAATAGTATCAAAAGATTTTTTTTAATTTTTCTATTTAGAATTTAATAAAATCTTTTATTTTTGTTTATGAAGTTGATAATTATAAAACACTACAAATCCTCTTACTTGCCTTTGTTTGATTGTTTTTGTCTTCTTTTAACCTGTGATGTATTCATTTTATGAGGCATGCAAAGATCAGAAAAAGATGAAAGTAGGTTAGTAGGCTAAATTAAAAAAAAATGGAGCAGTGTCCGCTATGGTTCAAAAAGGGTACTTTTCACCTATTTTTTGGAACTACCCCGGTGGAGGTTCTATAAATTAACCTCCATCCATTCGTCTGTTTGTTACCAACTTTTCTCGAGATTGGCTCATTAGTTTTTTCTGATTTTTTGCCCCCTCGAATGTGTCGGAGCCCGTTTTTCGAAAGAAAAAAATTATGGTGCAAATTTGGCCCAAAAATTGCCTAAGAATGGGGTTTGGTGGACTTTGTATGAAATAACCTCAGTTTTTTCTAATTTTTTGACAAAGCTAGTAGGCAAGGTTCTCTAAAAAGTGGCTCAAGCCTTTATTTCCGTAAAAACAATTTTGATCGGATCTTCTTATTTAAAAAAGGTTTTTCGCCTGAATGATTTGTTAGATAGAATAAGAAAATAATATTAGCATATTTTATTTGAGATTACTTCATCTGTTACTCCAAGATTTTAGATGTCAGAATGAATTCTGTTGGAATTTGTTTTGTGGTATTTAAAAATCTATCTCGTAAATCCTGGGAAATCTTGAGTTGGGAGTGTCTAGAGAGGTAGGCATGACACCAATAAATGTCTTTTAGTGTGTAAGTAATTATCTACTGGTTATCCCAGGCACACTTACAACTTCCAACTGATACAATTAAAAATAAAAAACATTTCATTAAGTCAGGGAAAGACTTTTTTATTTTATTTTTTAATTTTTGATGGATAAAGTTCTTTGTGAAAAAAAAACTGTTGTCCAACCGTTATATACCCTACTTTTATCAAAGACTGTATAATATGCTCCTTGTATTCTTCTTTCTGTTTTTCTTTCTGTTTTAATTTTTAGGTTCTACCCTTCATTGGCAAGGATCAATTTGAATCAAGTCGAGATGTATCAACATTCTTGCAGAACCTCATCATGCATGGTAAAAATGTTTTACAAACATCTGTTTTCCTCAAACCTCATTTTTCTTGACAAAATGCTATTCGAGCCTCAGATATATTTCTTCTGCAAACAACAAAGAGTGGCTGAATTCTTTTTCCTCTTAGAGAGACGTTGTTACAATGAAAGGGTAATTAGTCCTCTCTGGGTCCCTCTGTCTTTTATCCTGGCTTGGGACAGGTTGATTGTCATTTAAAAAAGTCAGGCGACATTTATTGTAATTTATTCATAAGATATAGCAAATTATATCATACCTTAATGCCTTAAATTTTCGCGCCTTTCATTTTCGCGCATCCCTTAAAAACGACCTTTCCCTAACCCCTATTATTATCAATTTCTGAGTATCCTAAAATCTGTTTCTCTATACATATTTTTTTCTGGCCGTTTTCTAGTCAAATCCTCATAAAAAGTCTCCAAAAGGCGGTCACTAATCTTTCCCCAGCGGTGTCCGCTAATTAGAGGCTCTACTGTACTATGAATAATATATTTTAAAATAGAAAATCATGATTTATTGCAAGACAAGTCAAGACACAAGCCAAACCTATTTTCTTCTTTCTATACTCTTATTTTTGGTGAGGGGCGGGAGCAAAGAGAAGAGGCGATCCTTAGAAAACGCCCTAGGAAAAAACTCTACCTTAAGAAAATTGTAAACCAAACAAAGAGCGGTTCATAGAGGCCCATGTGCTCGCACGGTGGCCTACGAACTTGTATAGCATTATTATTATTATTGTTATTCATATTATTGAAAAGCCATAAGTGACTTAAAATTTGCTAATTAGCGCACCTTTCAATTTTCGCGCGGCCTTAGTGCGCTATTAAGGTACGTGAAAACTAAATGCATTAAGGTACGAGGAAAGATATTTTCCTTAACAAATCCTTACAATGAGTAAAATGTACCCCCTAAACTCGGGTCCAGTATGAAAGTTTGACTAGGAATTAGCTTTGGAGACCAAGAAATTCTTAAACTAGGATAGTTGAGGATTCCAAAATTGTATAGTTTATCCTGTAGAATCTTGGGTTAAGCAAAATGCCCTTTTTCAGGTGTGGCTCCCGGACTATTCATATTGCTAAGTTTCTTTTTAGCTTAGGATTCTTAGTAAAAATTGCATTTCGTGTTAACTAACTTACCTGGTAGACACTCAAAAACGCGAAAATAGTTCTCTTAAGATATCTCTTTCACAATTGAATTATACATTGTATAAAAATTGTTTTTCTGCTTCTTTTTAGAAGATGTATATGCTGTCATAACGAGAGGTCAAAAGTTTTTACGATAGCAGCACCTTTACATATCGCAAAAAATTTTGAGTACGCATTAAAACCAGAAGCTACGCTGTCAAAGAAACGTCGTTGAAAATGCTGTTTGGGTTTTGGTAGTCTAATTCAGTCTTGACGAATATGAACTGAATCATTGTAACAATAGTGAGACTTGGAATGCCTTTTTCCTACCAAATATGTTCATCACATATACACAACCTCAGCAACTGTTACCTCCGTTAAATTATGAAGAATAATTAGTTTGCAAGTAATATCCAAAGTTAATATCCAAATTGATGTAATTCAGCTTAACAAACCTCTTGATCTTGTGCATCGTATGGAAGATTTGTACCTAAATAGCTATGCACTTGGACGTTTTGAAATTTAATTTTGGAAAAATTTGTCCAAGATCGGGCGAAGAATAGGGAATTTTATTGAAGCTTGAATTAATCTAGGTACGAAGTGACTCATACATTAAAGAAATATATTAATTAGATATTGCTTTTAATTTTTATTCTATTCTCGGATACTTAATAAACTTCCCACTGGAAAGTGCTAGTGAAAAAGAGTCTAGGCCTAGAGCACGCGAAAAAAACAAATATGACATAGTTCCCGCCAACGTTCTTTATAAACAAGCACCCACAGTACACTCTTCAGTTGAATATTATGTCCTCCCATCACGAATTTTTCGAAAAAAACTGCCGTGAATTGGCGCATGCGCAAATGTAAGTGTCGCGCTGTAATTAGCCGGTGGATCGGAAAAACTCAAAACTTAGTAGGCGGGGGGATACGTAATCGGGTGGAAAAATTTTGAAAAGGAGGCTAACACAGCAGAACTAGGACAAAAGAGATGTTTCAAAAACATTTTCCCAAAAATAAACAAGACGACTTAAAGTCGAAAATTTCGCATAATACTTGAACATCAACGACGAAGACGCGTGAAACGTGACTCCTGCAACATTATGCATTTTGATTGAAGCGTTACACAAAATATACCACAGGTCATAGATGTCATAGATACCCTGTTTATTTTTTTATGAAAAATCTCAATCCATTAAAAAAAAGATTCCTTAAAAAATGCGACTAAAGAATTCTATTCTATAAAGCGTAAACAAAATCTTTCAATTCAGAATAATTCAGAGAACTGCAATATACTTGAGAAAAATAATTTAAAATTTTTTTGAAAACGAAGAAGAAAAAATGAACTTTTCATTCTTTGATGCCAGAAACATCATTTTGTGCTTTGAAGGAACTTGTGATAAAGACTCCTTTTACTTGCGCAAAGTTTATATCAACTTCCTTTTATAAACAGTAGAATTTATCTAAAATTGAGAAAAATGGCTAGTCAGAAAAATCTGTTGTATACTATCTTCGCTATCTGATATGAATGATGGCCCACCACCATCAAAATCATTGCGGACTTTTCCAGAAAAAAATTTAATAAGGGGGGGTGAAGGATATAACAGTTTTTGGAAATCCCTCACCCCCCTGGACATTGACTTTTGATCCCACGGACAGCAGGTCTAGCACTCGAATTATGCTTAACCCTATGCTTGGTAAAAAAATTATGTAAGTTTAGATAGTGTACATTCTTAAGAGACCAATAAGTTGTGTTATTTATAGGAGATTAAACAAAATAAAATCACCAATTTTTCGAATTTTTCCAAAGCTATTATCATCGAATTACAGCTTCGTGGAAATAACAATTAAAAACATAAATAAAATCTAAATCTAAAATATTAAAAACTTATTTGGGTCTGTAAATTTTCAAACGAAGCCAAAAAGGAAGACAAAATGGCGCCAGGTCTCTTGAGAAGTAACAAAGTTCAGTACCTTTGGAAAAAAGGTTATTGTGGCTGAAGTTCGAAAGGAATCTTAAATTTTATTACATGGAATCATTAACAAGATGTTGTAATAGTTATTTCAACATGAAAACAGGTTTCAGATTTCAAAAGTTTAGGCAAAAAGAGGTACCCTATAACCTAGCCCAATTGGCTACCCCATTGGCTACCCTGCTTTTTAGACCAACCCTGCGGAATTGGGAATCTTATACAAACAACGTACCATGGTTCAAAATGAAAATCCTAATTAGCAAAAGGTGTATCAAGATCGGTGAAGT
This sequence comes from Clytia hemisphaerica, assembly GCF_902728285.1. Lineage (NCBI taxonomy): Eukaryota > Metazoa > Cnidaria > Hydrozoa > Leptothecata > Clytiidae > Clytia > Clytia hemisphaerica. The sequence goes on from NW_027103621.1 coordinate 1,269,504, forward strand.
TTGATAAGTTTGATTTATTACCTTGTTGCCCATTCCTTTTACATTCCCCGACAGCTTATTAGCAGACGTCCATGCTAAAGCTTAAAGAGCGTGCCAATATCTATCATCCCATCGGGGAGGAAAAGCTGGAACTTTTACTAACCAAACTCATCGAACACCAATCAAACTTCATTAGATAAAAAAATGTCATCATTAACGAGGGTACATTGTGCGGTGGTGTACGGTTGGGCTGGATCTAAATGTCCTTTGTACGGTGGTGAAAATAGGTTAATTTGGAATCTGCTGTATTATCTGTACACCCCACCTTACCCACCGCAAATCACCGTACAATGACAATGTACGACAGTGTCTAGGCAGGGTCGTTTTGATTATACAAAAATGATTGCTGGATTTCAATGACATGATTTCTAAGAAATACCGTGAGATCGGGTAACTTGCATATATGCCCTCAAATGAATGACCCATTTGGTCATTAAAATACAAAGTTAAATCAAAACAAAAATGGTAGGCTAGAGCTGCAAGCAGAGCTGCGTAGTTCACTTGTTTTGAAATTTTGCTGCTTTGATTGGTCAGTCATTTGATGGCTGTGCAAGTTACCCTCCACCACCGATGCAAGTTACCCGACTTCACGGTACTTGCTAAAACTGACTGTTTGTCACAACTGGTTTCACTATTAACACATAACTATCTGGTGAGAAAAGGAAAAAAATATTATACCTGTCCTGTTTGTAGTTTTGGTGAAGAAGAGAAGAGAGGGTTAATAATGTTGTTGTTTGTTGTGGAAAATTAACTCTTTTTGTACTACTTACTGAGCATGATCAATTTATTGGTGCATTCACTAACTACACAAACATAAAATACTTAGTAGTTAACAAATATTAAACCTCTTTAAACACTCTACAAAAGACCAGAAAATATGATAAAAATTTATACAGCAGCAGCAAGTTTCAAAAAGCATGTCTGATGTGCAATCAAGCAGCCATTAAAAAGTTCTCATGTTTACAAAGGCTTGGTTACACTTCTTGCACTAGCGTATTTTATTTATTGAGAAAAGCCCTCTTTTTTATCACTTTTTATCTTTGTGAGTGAGTCCACCTTTAGAATATTTGCCGTAGTACGCCCGCAGCCATACGCCCACGCCATAATTTACGCCCCAAAAAATGTCTCGCCAGCCAGACACACGGAAGGCTATCGTAATACTTTCGCTAAGCGAAATTAATAAGCGGGGGGAAACGTTTATTAAGTACCCGAGAGTAGACTTTTTCAGATGGGATGGAGTTTTTATAAGATGATACTATTATAAGCATAAAGTTTTCCTATTATTTTCCTCTTTCTGACCAATTTTGCTCCACATATCCGTGTCAAATCCAATGTGAAAATAAGCTTGTGAATTAAAATTGATGAGTAAGGAAACGATATCACGCTTATTTAAAAACAAAACCTTTAAAATTTCCTGATTTTTGAAAAACCGACCCTTATCGTCTGCTCCTTGTCCGTACGCATCTAGGTTCCCAATTTTTCCTGAGTCTGAGTGTATCTTTTCGCCGGAAAATTGGGCGTCCGCCAATTTAATATCGGAATAATACCTAGGCCATTAACAAATGAAATTTCGTTTATTTATTACTTAACGGCCAAACAAGGACTTGGCCAAAGTATTATGTACTTAATAAATGCTCAAAATCAACTTACTCCCTCTTCTGATGATCTTTCCTATAATATTTTGCTAACATTGAAGCGTTTTTTTTTGCACCAGAAAACATGGTTTTGATTTTTCACCATGTCCTTTCTCCAAAGTGAGTCATTAGGAGGGATGCTAAGTATCAAATATAAATCTACGCGACGAATGGACCTTTTCTCTGCAAGATTGTAAACCCGTCAAAGTAGATGTTATCTTTATCACGATTTTTCGTTCTTGAGCTATTTTAGCCTGGATTCTAGAAAATGCAGGTCCACGTGTTTACTGCAGGTTGCGGATCAAAACCCGTCCGTCGTCGCTTAGCTTTATCTTTGATACTTAACCTTCCTATTGAACCCAGTATCTACGGCTTATTTCGTAATTCATTGCCATTGTACTACGTAGCGATAAACGTGAGAGACGCTCTAGTACAGAGTAAGTGAGTCAGAGCGGGAATAAAGGGTTGTCATCACAAATCTATGGTGGTCGTTGTCACGTAAAGTCCGTGGGCGGAAGGGAAAATTTACGAGCTAGGTCACGTGACGAAATTTATTCCTTCACATACGCGCCCAGAAGTATGGCGGAAGTGGTTGATTGTATGATTTCATAGTATAATTTAAGACCACCCTTACGGCATGAAACCGTTAAAAAAGGATTCTCGAATGTCGATGGCCCCTATAATATACGTATGACCTGGAATTTTTCGATCTGTTCGCACTGATATTTAAACTGTTAGCTGGAAATTTTCGATCTGTTCGCACATATATTTAGACTATTAGCTGGAAATTAAGTGTCTGTTCTTTAAAGTCCTTCAATGTCGAGCTGGAATTTAGCGATCTGTTCTTATAAGATTTTGTCAGCACTGGTAGATAAGAACAGTTAACTCGCATAAAATCAGTCACCTGGTAATTTCGTACCTGTTCTGAAAGTTTTTTTACCTCCTAGCTGGAAAAATATAACTGTTCTGAAGTAAAAATTTCTCCCCTGGAAAATGAGGAACTGTTCTTAAATTCGGGAAAATCCTTCCAGCTGGCAAATAAGAACAGATATTTGCAAATTTTAGGTCGGTGGCTGCTTCTGAAATAGGTAAAATTTTCCAGTTCCATAAGACGACAAAAAAAAAAATCCGATTTCCCGATCTCACTTTGATTTCTAAACTTTCTTCCGATCGGGTTAACTTTTTGGGTACTTTTAGCGTGCGTTGTTTTTACAGATCATAGTGGTGTTTCAAGATGGCGGCTCAAGCGATAGGTTGGCAGACGATATCATCCACCAGGATGCAAGTGAAATTTTTCAATCTGCGGACCTAGACGGGGGTTCGGTTATTATCAGTTAGGGTTAGGGTTGGAGCTCGAGAGTCACAATATAAGGCCGAAGGCCTTCTTAGGGGCATCCCTACCCTGTGACTTAACTTAGGATCCCGTAGGGATCCTTGTAGGGGCACCGGTAGGGTTGGGAGCTTTCTTAATTAGGGTCTGTAAATTACACGCTATAAGTATTTGTGAATGACAGCTTTCTACCGTGGCTCGTTGGCGTAAGCGGTTAGGCGGTGGGTTTGTAAACCAAGGTTGATTGCATTTGGTGGTTCGAGCCGGGGTTGGAGACCAATTTCACCGGTGCGGTCAAATTTCAGAAAAATACTTAGAAAACAGTTAGAAACACTAGAGAAAGTCAGAAAATCAGGATAGAAGATAGGAAAGTAGAGAATAGGGGGAAAATAAGAGAGGATGCATCCTGGTGGATGATATCGTTTGCCAACCCAAGCGATAAGTCAGGTGTGATAAGTCAGTGTTGTACCAAAGTATTTCTAGTGTAAATCTGTTGCAAGCTTCAATTTCTGTCTTTTATTTTTTTAACTCGGCAAATCAAACACATAATTTTCATCAAGGGGATTCTTTTTCTACATCTTTTGAAGGTTTAAAGCCGTTTGCTCAAGTTTTTGTTTATGTTGAATTTTCTGATACTCAGATACTTTTTATTGCTGCTTTTTATTAGTTTTTGCAATAAAAACATATTTTTCTTGTTTGCCTCTAGGTGGGATTGATGGTGTTATAATGTTATTGGAATTTGATAAAGTTTACAAAAGTACAGCTACTGTCTAAATTTGATAAAGACCTGGATGCAATCGTGCTTTTTTGGACTTGGTTTGGACGTGTTTGATAAGGCGAATCGCAAAAAAATTGTTTGGTTCCCGTCATTTCTACTTTAAAAAGTGGCCGTCATTCGGTCGGTCGGTCGAAAATATTTTTCTTTTAAGAAGCAGCTACATCTTGTTGAAAGGGAATCCGTGTGGACTGATCCGAATTAAGAAACCGTGGGTAAACTGGTTTTCGGTCTACTCTCCATTAGCATGCGGCTCGCTACTTCCATTTGAAAACTTGTAAACACAGAGCTTGCAGAGGTCGACAGTGGAAATCCAGCAAAGCAGCGGAAAAGCTTTCCGACTTTCCAACTCTACCTGCTGACCGTAAATCAGTGTCGGTCAGATGACGGGAACCAAATGATGACATCACATCTCCTATTATTGGACTTGCAAAATTATGACAAATGGTCATTGGAATTTGATCAATTATATTAATATTAATATATACAGTTCTTGTTGAAATTGATCAAACTATTTTTCACGCAGTTCCGGACGCAGATTGTGTTTTTCTAACCTTTTCTAACCTTGGCGCACGTTTTGACTGAATGATGGAATGGAATGAATGGCGATAACAGTTTATACATATCTCTTATCAGACTTGCAGAAAGCGGACTGCAGAAAGTTATGAAAAATGGTTTCTAGAATTTAATGAATTATACCGTCAAGTTACACAACATGCACACTCTCGTCACAACTTGCACAGTCATTGTTTTAAAGTTTAAAAAACACTACCAGTGCTTGGCACAGAAGAGAGGACTCCCAGTTGAAATTAATTGCTACTCCGCTGCCCTGTTGAATTAATTTATTATGGTCGTGTGTTTATTCCGCCAAGGCGGTAAAGCGATCGCCCAAATTCATAGACCAATCAAAAGGGAGTTTAAAGCAAAATGGGGGAAAAATGAGCTTCCCTGCATAGTTATGAATTTTAAGTTTTGCTTTCGATTATCATTTGCGACCAGCAAAGTGTTCAAGATGGTTTTCTAATTTATTTCTAGATAAAACTTTGGTCAGTTATGGATATTGCCTACATCCAACAGAAAAAATGTATCATAACTGACTAGAATGAAATTAACAAAAAGTTTAATTACACTATGTTTCTCTTTTATATTATAGTAATGAACTATAGCTTAATTGTTTGATGTCGTAGAAACAGTGCTACAATGCTAAAGTATACTTTGATCTTCTCGTGGGGGGGGGGGAGGGGTTGGAGGAGCTCTCAGGCTTGTTTTAAATAATTTTAAATCAAGTTATCAAATGTTTCACATTTTGTACATTATTCAATATTTTTAGTCTACTCTGTTTCAGTACATCTCTTATATCTGTTAACCCACTTATTAAAGCTATCTTGCTAAGCTCTATTGGCTGACCTTCCAGCCTCGGCTGGTTTATTGTTCTTGAAATAAGTAAATTTTGAATTAAGTTTTAAACAATTAAAATGAATAGAATATTACGTAAGAACCGTGTAGGAACCCCATTTTTAGAAATTTCAAATTGTGATATCTCGACTTTGTCTCGAAAATTTTATTCAGGACGCATGTGTTTTGGATAGTTTGGGAAAAACATTCCGTACTTGATTTTTAAGGAAAAAAGATTTAGTGTAATTTTAAAGGAAAAAAGTTTTTGATTATTTTATTTTCAGGGAAAACGATTGCATTTTAATTCGAGGGAAAGGGTTTTCTGTATTTTTGAAGGAAAAACGTTAAAAGTATTTTATTTTTATGGGAAGGTTTTTTTTATTCCTGACGTAGTGTATTCGATGGCTTTTGACATCGTGGTGACTTTGACAAAGGAAGCTTAATATAAAAAGCAACTTTTTATAAAACTCTTGCTTCCTTTGTATAAGAACTTTATATGGAGCGAAATTAATTTGAAAATCTACTAATAAAATTTTTAAATCTTTGTATATAAAAAGTCTCGAATTTTGAGAACGATTTTTTTAAATCGTGAAATAGAATATAAAAATATGATATACAATTCAAAGTAACCTTGAACCCTTCATAATTTAGAAATTTCTGATAATAAAAAAATAATTTAGGAACCTTGCTTTCTTTAAAATTTTAGTTCAGTAGGCATGACTCATAAGTTGGAATCATGTATTTGATATTGATAAAAGCGTCCTCGCCACCGTGTCTTTCAAAAGCTTCAAGTGTTTCTTGAATCAAATCACCAATATTTTCACGGCGTTGTTGACTATAATCAATACCGTCACCAGAATTCAAATTTTTACTTTTGAAAATATTTAACACTGGTAGAATCTGTCTATAATAAGGTACTAAGGCCTCTCCGACCATTTCACCAGAGATGACCAAATGTTGGAGTACCTTCAACGTGGTACACACGACCTGTAAATCGCGCGTATCCAACGCATCACGGATTGGTAAAATAAGTTGTGGGACGACAGGTAAGATTTTACTTCCGCCGTGTTCTAACATATCATGAACTCCTTGGCGTGCAAAAAATTCATATGGATGTTCAGTTTCACGGAGACCTTCGAAAAACATTGGGAGATAGTGATGATAATCTAATTTCTCGATTTCCACTTTCCAGGCGATTTTATTGCCCTTGGTATCATGTTCTAAAGCGATTGGAAGATCACCGCGATCATAGAATCTACGGAATTGCGTTTGTTTTGCGGGTCGTTTTTTGAATGCTCCAGCTTCGGGTGGCCCAACAACCTAAAAATCAAAATTTTTGGAACTGTGAAAATTTTGGAGATTTTATTAAGATCTCTAGAAAAACTCGGGAAAATATATTGACGACGTCGCATAAAGAAAATTTTGAAAATAAAAAAAATTACTCCAAATTTTTGCTCGGGGAGGGAGACTTTATATAGGCAGTGCAGACGGGTATGTGCAAGCCATAAAGGTTACCCTTTTTTTCATAACTCAAAAGTCAAAGGGGTACAAATTCATAGGTTACTCTCTCAAAAGGTCTCAAAAATGTCAAGAGGGCACTCGATTTAGAAACGACGGTATGTGCCGCGCAAAATCTGCTTTTCAAAATCGTACCCTTACTGCAAAGATACTATAAAAGCTAAAGCTTTAGTTTTTATATTCTCTTTGCTTACTGTAAGGGTACGATTTTGCACTGCACTGTAACAGTGCAGTGGGTGGGGGGGGGGGGGTACTTAGGCAAATGGAGGGTACCGTATGTGCCGCCCTACGCAGTAGCGGCCTGGCTCAATTTTCTTGGTGGTGCAAGCTATGAAATTGGCGCCCCTGGTACTTTTGTCCTTACTTGCGCCCTCCATTATTAAGTGGAAATATTAAACTGTAAGAGCAGTGACTGGCTGAAAGTAGCGCCCAGAATCTTTGAGTTTAAAAACTTTTATTCATACGAAGGTTGTGGTAATCATAACTTGATATCTATTTCCTTGTTATAATTTTAAATGTCATAGTTTTCTGAACAAGGAAAATTTTTCCTATTTTCAACTTTTAAAATGTCTAAAAATGCCTCAATTTATCTTATACCGATTTAACACCAAAAAGAAAGCTCTTCAAATAAAAAACATGAGCTGTTGATACTTGAAATGGAAATTTTAAAGGTAGCGAGTCGACTAGCAAGGCGATTTGGTCTATATTTTTGTTTTCTAAAACTTCATCAGAAAAATGACCTGATAACCTTAAAACTTTTGCGCCGCTGGTCTTACTTTACTCTCCATTAAAGAAAAATGGCTAAAAAAGGGCCCCAAATTTTGAAAGTTGGCAGGAATAAGGGTATTTGGAATGTTGGCGCCGCAGGCAAAAAATTTTGATGTAAGAAACGTCAAACAGCTTAAAAGATCTTCTAAAAAGGAGAAAGTTAGTCAGCATAAGACCACAAAAACCACAGTGAGCATTATCAAGTTTCGATTTTTTGGCAATCTCTCATTTTGAAGGTGAGGATCCTCTTTAGCCCCTAGTGGATTCACAACACTTCTTTTGCTTTGACTTTTTTGCGATTCAATGTTGAGAGTAGTTTTTAACAAAGTCAAGAGAATAAGGATGCAAGAGCGTAAAATAAAACGAAGCGCCGCAGGCGAAAAAATTAACATTGCACTTATGGAAGGCGTTACAAACTTGTCGAAGGGCGCCAAGTCGCCCAATTAAACATCAATTAAATTTTGGCGCCCCCTTGAAAAGCTCTTTTGGCGCCCCTTTCAGATCTTTCTGGGTGGTGCACTGCACACCCTGCACCCCCTGCCAGGCCGCCACTGCCTAAGGGTACCTTTTTTGGATTTCCAAAGTCCCGCTAAGGGTCGGGAAATTCAGAAAATCAAATTTCAGTCCGACTAAGTAAGGGTAGGAAAAATTGAAAAATTTCAACTTTTTACCCCCAGAAAGATCGAAATTTGGTCAAATTTGTACCTGTAAGGGTCGTAAAATTCACAAAATTTTCCTTTGTTTTCTCCTTTTTAGTCCCGGTAAGGGTTAGTCTGAATCGCAGACCCCCGGGGGGGGGGGGCACTGGGTTTGCGGACTGACGGTATGTGCGGGCCAAAAATTGGCTTTTAAAATTGCACCCTTACAGTGCAGCAAAAATCAGTGAAAATCATACCCTTAGAGTGCATTTTCCCCCAAATTTTCGATCCCTTTCGTGCAAAAAATGGTCAAAATTCTAGCATTTTTGGTCAAAATATCTAGATTTTTCAAGAATTTTCTGAAATTTCTACCCTTACAGTGCATCTCTAGTTTTTCCGACCCTTACAGTGCATTTTAAACATATTGGAAAAGGTACCCTTAGGACCCGCACATACCCGTCGGTCCTTTTGCCCAGCTGCCCCCCCCCCGGGCGCAGACCTCTACAAAACCCCAGGTAGTATAGGGAGCTACAGGCACGACGCAACGGGTACGGCAGGTACGGCGGCCGCTGTACCAGATTTTCACAAAAATACCCGAAGTTTTCCTCTTCGTCGGTCAAATCGGTATAAAATCGCTTAAATTTCCTCATTCGCCGTACCAGATATAAAAAGCTTCCGTCGTGCCTGGAGCACGAATCCGTTAGTGGATGCCAGCAGCCTAGGTAAGGGTCCGAGGGTTGAAAGTTGGGCGGCACCCCCCGTCAGCTCGCAACCCTAGTATACGAAAATTTGAACTAAATTGTTAAATTGTAGTTAATTTATGTGTTCCTGTGTTCTGTCCCCGTTTTGTCGGAGACGTAAAATTAGGCTTTCTTGTCTAGAAAATCTGAATTAAGCAAAAAATCGGTCATAATTTCAGAATTGGCATCAAATAGTAATATTATCGTAGCTTCAATTTGCCAATAGTATGTTAAGGATTCCTATCTACTTAGTACCTTAAAACAATAGCCGGGGGTGTAGCTCAGTGGTAGAGCGCTCGCTTTGCATGCGAGAGGCCCGGGGTTCGATCCCCCGCACCTCCACAGTTTTTGTCTACCAATAACTTGTCGAATGAAAGGATATCTACATTATGATCCCAGTTCATGCATAAGTGTAAGTAGCTTTATTCTTACCTCAACATTTTTCATCCATGATTTGGTTGTAAAGCCCTGTGCAAAAAGGGGTTTGCTCTCGTATGAGCATGCCGTTGAAAGCTGACAAACAGCAGCCATAATTAAAACACTTTTCTACCTTTACAGGGTCTCCTAGTCTAAAACTGACCCAACAATTTTCCCAGTCCACCCGGCCACTAAAATTTTCATAAGTGATTTGTTGTTGTTTGTTTCCTTCTTCGTTTTTCTGTTTCTGTAATTTGGGCCTGTTGTTAGTGACAACGATGAACCGATGACGTAATTAATGTAAATTAGCTTACGCAAGCATTTTTTTACTTTTCGAAGATTCAATATGGCGGCGGCGCTACCTCCAACTTTGAAACAAATAAATTCTTATCTAAAACTGGCAAAAGAATACGACAAGAGGGACCCGACAGTGGCTTATTTTTGTAAGTACAAAATCTTGAATTATTTTGCTACTAAAATCAGTGCTTACAGCTGAGGAAAGAGGGGAATTTACCTGTCATAAAGTGAAAAACATGCTACCGTGGAGATTGGCTGGGTAACTTGCATCAGTTCAGTCCAGACCCCCGCGCTCGATAGGATCGATCATCGGAACGGCTCGATGACGGATCGATATGTGATCGATGGATTACTTATCGATCCGGATAGGAGATCGATAGAGGATCGATACTCAAGATTTTTTTAAGCTTATGATTAGTTATCGATCTATCATCGATCTATCATCGATCTTTTATCGATCTTATCGACCCTATCGACTCTTTCTAAAAATCGAGCTCTAATATTAATCGATCTTTCTCGCTATCGATTACCTATTGACACCTATCGATTACCTATCGACACCTATCGATTTAAAATCGATGACGAATCGATTTATAATCGATGACGAATCGATTAACGATCGATGACGAATCGAGTAACAATCGATGACGAATCGATTAACAATCGATTAACGATCGATGACGAATCGATTAACAATCGATTAACGATCGATTAACAATCGATTAACGATCGATGACGAATCGATTAACGATCGATGACGAATCGATATACTCGATTGAAATACTAGCTCGATATTGGATCAACGAAGGATCGATACTCAAGACTTTTTAATGGCTGAATCTTCCATCGATCTCCTATCCGGATCGATAAGTAATCCATCGATCACATATCGATCCGTCATCGAGCCGTTCCGATGATCGATCCTATCGAGCGCGGGGGTCTGGTTCAGTGCATAGCCCTCAAATGAATGACTTGTCTGGTCGTTAAAATACAAAGTTAAATCAAAACAAAAATGGTAGAGTAGAGCTGCAAGCGGAGCTGCGTAGTTGTATTTTAATGACCAGAAGACAGGTCATTCATTTGAGGGCTATGCCTATAATGCATGTTGTTAGCCTCCACTGATGCAAGGGCAACAACACTACACTGTCGTCAGTTAATCAAGGACCCTCCCAGCGCTCTGTAAACTTCCAGAGTTTTCCGGAGCAGCTAAAAAGACACTATTTTTCTCTCCGGAAAGTTCTGGAGCTCTCCCGGAGCAAGTGATTTTTATCAGTTTCTAAAAAACCGTTTAAGCATCATGGTTACAATAAAAATATTTCTCCCCAGGTAGAGAGGTCAGTCAAAATTTCAAACTCATTTTCAAAATGCCAAACCAAGTTTAATGAAGGGTCACTCATCTTTTAGCCTTTAGTAGTTTTTCAGATATTCCATTTTGAAGTTCTATTTTTTTGAAGAATTATGTTCAAAAACCTCCTGCCATCTTCTTGTAACATTTCCACAGCACTGAAATCGAAAGTGTTTTACAAAAAAAGTTTGCACAGGAAGTTTGGGGCGAGAGTGTTTTTCCGTAGGGCGAGCCATAGAGCACAAGTGTTACGCGTAAGCCAAATCGCGTATTACGAACAACCTCTAAATTGCCGAGTACAGGAGAAAAAAAATCGAAATTCAAAATGGCGGCCAAGCCCACGCTGATAACTATCAAAAATCTTTGTTTTTCAATCAGCTATTGCAGCTCAATAAATCAATGAAATAATTTGAAATAAAAAGTAAACAAACCTTGAACCTTTCATGAATCCAAATAAATAAAAGTATTCATCTAAAGTGAAGATTACATTTCATTTTCAAAATAAAATGATTTCCAAACCAACCTAAAGTCAGTGTCTGCCAACTAAAAATTTCTCTGCGGGGTCACTGGCAAGGAGTTACGACTTCAGACTTTAGATTCCAATTCTTGTATAGGCTGCAACTACACTTCCAAATGATCTGTATTACAAAGACTTGCAAATGGGTGCATAAGTTAAGAAAATGAGATTATCATGTAGCAAGGGGGTTTTGTTTTTAAAAACAAACTTCAAAATAAAATTGTTAATGAACTTCTTACTTAAAATATCACTTACTTACATAATTCATTTATGATATAACACCCCTTTCTTAGATAAATGGCCTCTTAAAGTCTTTTATGTTTGCCGCAAGAAGGGAGAAACATTTAATTTGACCCCCGGTTTTTTCTCTCTTTTTCTAGCTAATTCCCGCGTGTTAGTGTAGACACAACTTTAATCCGGGGAAATGAAGCGTTTTCATTGGTCTAAAATCATGGATGGTCATGTGACCAGAATTTTTATCTAGGGAAATGCTGTTGCCGCAATGTTTTGCTTTAGTGAGATTGACCATTTTGTTGTTTAGATTTGAGCGGGCAAAATTTCTGTACAAACCAAAATATGGCTTCGTTGGAATACCGGTTGAAACACTTGTGAGAGACGGGGGTCACTATACCATTAACTTTCCCTTACAATGGAGCAGATATAGATACAATAAGAATAATTGCACAGTATGAAAGAGGAAGTTCTAAGCTCTTTGCTGTTACCTTAGACCACATAAGAATTCAACGGAGTACTTGAAAATTTTTGGATTTACTTCTTTGATTCAAATTTGCTCAAAGACAATGCAGGAACCCAATGATCGCAAGGTTTCATAAGAAAGCTTGATCTAGCATCTTTCAAGCTCAAAAACCGTTTGTTACGAGACCGATTTGCTCCATTGTAATCTTAACAAAAGTAACCATGGTTTTTCAAAATTTGAGTGCCGTGATCTTGTTCACAACAATCAGGGCTACCCTAGCTCTGAAAATCGAAGATTTCGAATGAACAAAGATCGTTAAAGACTTTTGGTTTTTTGAAATGCAAAGATGAATAAATTCTTTTCTACTAAGAAGAAAAAAACATGTAGATATATATGTAACTTTATCATTTAGATATTAAATTCTGAATTTCATTTTCATACATTTTTCCTTGCCGTGTCTTTTGTACCACGGGACAGTAAGCGGGAGTGGGAGTGGAACTCCGGAGCGTTCCGGAGTTCCAGTGCAGACCGCCAATCACCGAAAATTGTGGTCCAGGATACTGGAAGTACTCCGGAATCTTCCGGTGCTGGGGAGCACGAAAAAACATTACTTTTTGCTCCGGGTTTTGGTCCTGGTAAGTGTTAAGTCACACTAGGAAATCAAGCTTTCAGAAAAACAACAAGGATGAGAGCTACCTGAATAAAGTTCAAGCTCCCAAGACAATTAATTAAAACTGGAAATCTTAAAATGAGACAATGACCGATTGCGAACGTGCAGAGCCAGAAATATCAACCAACCAATTATTATTATATTTCCATTCATTTGACTGAAGCAAAATCTGTTTCTACAACTCTTGATAGAGTATATTGCTATTGGTATCTTAAATACCGTCAACTGCTCTAACTTGGGACTGTCTGACAAAACATGGGACGGCAATTCGGCCAACATTTCACCAAACCTCCAAAGTCATTTGATTTGAGTTAATGAACGGCGTATTAAAAAATACACAATTTCTCTTTCGCACCAAGTAGGCTTTTAAATCTTTTAATGTGAAAAATCCGTAGTGGAACACACGCGAGTGTCTGGAACGAAGAAGAACAAGTTAGTGGCAAAACGATGGAGCCTTTGACGTCACTCGCGTGGCAAATTACACACTCGTTATTTGTTATTCCCATCAGGTGATAGGCGGTTAGACGGCAGGCGTTCTCTAATTCTCCAATCAGCGTCCGGTCATTTTGAATGAAAACAAAAAAGTTAAAAAGGGTGCGCTATCAGTGAAAGTTATTGTGACATGTTATGACAAAAAGTATGATTGATAAACTTGTGGAGTTATCAAAACAAATTTGTTGTCAAAAGAGATTTAACAGTAAGTGAAAATACAGGCCAGATATCAACAGTCCCATGTTTCGACCAATTGTCCTAAGTTAGAGCAGTTGATGGTTGAATGTTCTAAAAGTATAGAGCTTGATCTCCCTAGCAGTGCAGTTGGAACTTCGATTTTTGAGGATTCGGTTCGTTGAAATGGTGGCTGAATTTCCGTCCCATGTTTTGTCACATAGTCCCAAGTTAGAGCAGTTGGATTTTGAGCTTGGATATCCAGGCTACCATGCCTATTGCTATTTTCAGTCAGGACTTCCTTGGTCTTTCAGGGTCTTTTTGAATATCAGTTCAGATAGAATAAAAACATACCTGATCAACACAAAAAAACCTTCTGTTTTGCGTTTACTCTTTCCTACACAACAACTTTTGCTTTTGCTTATGTAGGTTTTGAAATTCACAAGTAATGAACCTCTTGTCGTTTTATCTAAATAAATCTTGTTGAAAACCTTCTGTCAAGTTTCATTCCGTACATTTTTTATCTACATGGTGAACTGGTGTCCCTGAGTTCCCGATAATTAAAAATTTGGCACTTTTCTGTGGACACGATTGGGGGTACCGCCATCGGGAAATATTTTTCATGAAAATTTACCATATTTTAACTGTAATATAATCTTCATAGGAAACAAATATCAAATTTGATTCTCTTTTGCTCGTATTTCAAAATTTCAAGATTAAAAGAACTATTTACAAAAATCATATTCTTTAACAGGCATCCAATTGCTATTGACATATTTGTGAATCTCCAAGCGATTTTAAGTACATAAAAATCTCCTGGCTTGATACCGCAAAACTATTGGCATCTTACCGGTAACACTCTTGTTGAGTCCAGCAATCCATCAATTACAACCGGCAATAAGCCGGCAGCCAGTTTGCTGGCAGCATTTGTGTAAATTCTATTTTTAGAAAAGGATTTGGTTTAAGGAGAGACTTGCTGGCAATCTACCGGCAATGAAGAAAAGTATACAGTAATATGAGGACAACAAAGAAAAAGAGCCAGCAATTTGCTGACAACAAAGAAAAAGAGTAATTTGCCGGCAACAAAGAAAATTTATTTACAGCTTTTGCAGGCACTTTTCCCCCTATGTCATCCGGCAATTTGCAGGCTACTGTTATAACATTGCCGGCTATACCAAACAGATAACTGGCAATTCGCCGGCAAAAACAAAGCTGGCTAGTTGCCGGCAAGAAGTTCATGTCCTTTGAATTGCTTGTATGGTCACATTTAATGATGTCATAATCAATGTCAGCGTCGTTTGACATCTTTGGTGAAAATGTCAACTCCATTGATGACATCATCGCCACCTGATGACATCATCATTCTTTGAAAATATCAAAATTAGGACCCCCCTCTAACTTTTTTTCACTCTAATGTTCATTGCTCAAATTTTGTGAGGCAGCTCCACGTGACATGCATTTTTGGGGCAGAGGGTCAATCTTTTGCCACTTGTTGCTATCGTGTACTTTACAGCCAGCCCTTTTTGCCTAAACAGTCCTAGGCTACTGTATCTAGTGATTGGCAAATGCTAGGTGTTGATAACACAAGTTTACAGCCAAAACTTCAGCGAAATCAGACAAGTGGTTATGCTGAAAGTGAGCAATTTAGGTAAAAAATGGACCGGTCTGTAAAATACCAACTGCTCACTTGACTAAATTGAAATTTTGCACACTGTCTTAGATGGTCAATATTTATTACTGGTGAAAAGCTCCATTCGTTCCTGAGTTCTGGCAGGTGGTCAATGTTTATTTTACAGACCGGTCTGCAAAGTACCAAATATATTCTGGTAGGAAAAAATTTTTTTAGTTGAAAAATTAGCCTTCAGAAACAATTATTTCAGTCAAATTGAACAAGTCAAAAAGTCAATACATGATTTTGGTCAAGTTTACATTCTGCACGGTTAAATACCAACCAGACAGGTGGCCGAACCGAGATGCTTCCCCTAGTAAAAAAAGAGAAGGTGCTTGGGATACAGGAATTGCTATCTATCCATGAAAATTGGACATTGCTGTTTTGTTATCTCAAAGTGCAGGCTTAAGAAGTAGCAACGTGCATTTTAACTTTCTTCTCCTTATTGGATTCAAGATAGCATACTAGCATACAATACCAGCATGCAAATCTAGAGTTGTCTGTCAATCGACTGATGAAAGAGTTTCCTCTACAGGTCAGCAGTTCGTTGATTGAGGGAGGCTTTCTAAAAATTTACATTTTTTTGAAAAGTGTGTTGTATTTTATAGATAATTAAAGAAATTTAAAAAATTTTAACACAATTTAGAAACTAGTTATAAATCTGTTTTTCAGTGGTATGAAAGTTAATGGCTAGTGTAAAAGATATTTTAAGTTATCCCTGACAGTTGTGAACAAGAGTTTAGATATAAGGGAATAAGAACTGTAGGTAAACATTAAAAATGATTCTTTCTTGTAGGTCGGATGTATGCAGTCCATAAAGGGATCAAGTTGGACAGTAAGAGTCCAGAAGCAAAGAAATTTCTCTTTGGCATGATGGACAATTTGGAAAATGTAAGTATTTACAACCGATTCTCTGATAAAAGTTATTTTAAAAGTATTCAACATTTGCTTTTTTTCTTTAACCTCAATATAAATCCTACGCAATTTTCTTTCAAATGTAAAGCTGGATATCCACTGGAAAAATAAGTTCGTCGCGAATTTGTTTGTCGTACAAAATAAATCCAGGCTTGCAATAGATTTAAAATTCCAGACATATATCTGTATGATTTATTTTTTGTTTTAAACAGATATTTGCGACGAACTTATTTTTTTCAGTGGACACCCAGATTAAAAAATGATAAAAAATAATTTCATAAAATGGCTCAAATCTTAAACTGTAACTGTAAGGTTAAAGCAAAACTTCACAAATCAAATCTCGCAAAAAATCTTATATGTTTGTTTTGTTTCCCGTTGAAAAATTAACGTAAATTTATTTTTTCTCAAGGTCAAGAAAGAGCTGACAGGACAGGGTGATGAGAGTGTGACCAATGACATCGTTGGACAAGCTCACCTTGAAAACATCACTGTCAATCTATTCACATGGGCAGATGGTGAGGATAGAAAAGCCAATTTCAACAAGTGAGTTTCCTTTCAAAGCGAAACTAGTGGATGGTGAGAGTATCACTTTTTTTTCTTTTTTTTTAATGCATCCTGGACTTAAAAGATTTATTTTACAATCTTTGGCTAATTTTTGGACCTACCACGGAGGTCCTTTAAATTAACCCATGTCTTTTCGTTGTTTCGTTCGTCTGTTACCAGCTTTTCTCGAGATTGGCTCATTAGTTTTTTCTGATTTTTGGCACAACGGTGCAAACGACCCAAATTGTGACGGAGCCCGATTTTTTTGGACGCAAAATTGCTTCATTAGTTTTTTCTGATTTTTGGCAAAAAGATTGAGGGCAAGGTTCTCTAAAAAATAGCTGAAGTCGTTTTTTCTGAAAAGTTGCTTTTCGCCGTAAAAATCTGTTTTTCTTATTTGGGGAAATTCCCTTCTGTCTCTTTTTGGGGAAAAAAATTCAGGGCAAATTTGGGTCAAAAAGTGCCCAAAGATCTTGTGAAATAGGCTTCATAAGTTTGTTTTCGATTTTTTGTATAAAGACAGAGAGCAAGGCTTTCTAAGTCTGAAGCCGATTTCTCTGGAAAATTTATTTTGACGGTAAAAATCGGATTTTCTTGTTGGTAAATCCTGTTTTTTGCGATTAGCTTGTTGTTTTTTCTGATTTTTCGGTTTGCCATTTTTTCTATAAATTATAATGCTCATCTCAAAATGTTAGTTTTTGACGGCGTAGATTTGAGTAAATCACCATAATGTCTTGGGAAAGTAGTTTAAAGTATATTATTTTCATTTGTTTTCTAGGAATGTGGTCAAAGCGTTTTATTCGTCAAGCTTGTTATACGATGTCCTGACACAGTTCAGTGAACTTAGCGAAGAGGTACGGTGTATACTCCAGTATAAATATCAAGTCTTGTGTGCGTTTAGCCTGTACCAAACTCTTTTTTGCTGACTGAAAAGATACACGGCAAGCTTTTTCAAAATATAAAAAACGCCCGTTACGGGCGGAGTGGTACAGGCTATTGTGCGTTATATTGCAGTGAAAACTTTCTGAATTTTCAACCGTGTATTTTTTTGTTACGGCCACCACGTTCTTAAAACCTGTCTACGTCCAATGGTTAAGGGAAATCATTTACTGTATCTCCTAACATTTGCTTACATAGTATTTTCAATCAACAAAAGAAAACATAAACATTTTTCTCTCTTTCGTGCCAAGCGTATTACCGAGATTATGTATGCGTTATTTTCTGCGACGGAGACGGTAAGGTTTCAATTTATCTATATCCTGACTGACTGAGGACGACGGTAAATCAGCACTTTTACCGTCCTCGATTTCGCGGCTCAGAAATGCGGTTTATTCCGAATCGCTTCAGTCACTCTACCATCCTCAAAAGAGCAAATACATAAACTCGCTATTGTTTATTCCTAGAGGGGCGTCTCATTTTCTATCATAATAAGGAATATCTTTAATGGCTTTTGAATTATTTAAAAATCAAATTTTAAAAGTTCTTACATAAAAAGGAACAAAGAAAAAAGTTTTTGACCCTTCAAACTATTTTTGTTTAGTGCTCTATGCAGCAGAGATATGCCAAATGGAAGGCTACTGAAATTCACAAATGTCTACAAAGAGGAGAGACCCCTGTTCCTGGACCCGCTGGGTCGGAATTCGAAGGCACTGAATTTGGTGCCACTACTTCAGGAATCGGAAGCATGCAATTGAACGATGGCTCCGCAAACACACCTTACCCTCCTGCAAATATGGATCAACCTGGACCATCGGGATACACGCCGGAGCCGGTCCCTGCCCCTCGAAAGGTACACGTCATTGACTTCCAAGCCCGAAGAGCTAGAATTGAGACTCCTCCAGGACGCCTGCGCGTTGTTTTTATAAAAACGCCGGCTTGAAAGTAAAATCCATCGCTAGATTTAAAAAATGCAGTCCTCAAAAACAAAGGAACCACTAGATACAATCCGTCGTCATGATTGCGGCGCGTTCTAGACGCGTTCTTCGATTAGTCTTTTCATGCCTTGGCTAACAGTTATATTTTGATGTGAAATGAATAGCATGGTTTGGGCTATGAGTTTGAATAGACCTTATCGGAGTTTTTTATTTTTCTAAAAAAGCGATGCATTGTGGGATTGTTCCGAGTGTATTACAATAGAAACCTCTTAGGGGAATTCTATTGTAATACACTCGAAACAATCTCACAATGCATCGCTTTTTTAGAAAAATCAAAAACTCCGATAAGGTCTATTTCCTAGCTTTTAAATGACAGTTGAAAGAATAGCAAATCATATTTTGTTATCCTCCCACTGGTCACACTTTCTTAGAAAAAAATGCAAGTTTCCAAACTTGTTTTAATTTTAGTAAGTGAGGACAGCGTTAAATTTGAATTTCTTACTGTAATTTTTATGCCAAAATTTGCTTCCCAGGTCGATCCCGTCCTATAAATCAGGTTATAAAAATAAGGGATGTGTCTCCTGTCTATGGCCGATTTCTTTTTGGACTTACCCCGGTGGAGGTCCTATAAATTAACCGTTGGATGTTCGTCCGTTCGTTCGTTCGTTCGTTCGTTCGTTCGTTCGTTCGTTCGTTCGTTCGTTCGTTCGTTCGTTCGTTCGTTCGTTCGTTCGTTCGTTCGTTTCGTTCGTTCGTTCGTTCGTTCGTTCGTTCGTTCGTTCGTTCGTTCGTTCGTTCGTTCGTTCGTTCGTTCGTTACCAGCTTTTCTCGAGATTGGCTCATTAGTTTTTTCTGATTTTTTGCACAAAGATGCATAACTATAAACCCTCGAATGTGACGGAGCCCGATTTTCGAAAAAAAAAAATTTTCGGGCAAATTTGGGCCAAAAACCGGCTAAAAAACAGGTTTTTTGGACTTGGCGAAATATTGGATCATTAATTTTTTCTGATTTTTTGTATGAAAGTAGGGTACCATCATAGGTGAAAAATGGCTCAAGCAGATTTTTGTAAAAAATGAATTTTTCAGCTCAAAAAACGCATCTTTATCTATAAGAATCACTATTAATAAGCATACATCAATGTTCTTAGCCAAATTACTCAATATTTTGATGAGATCGATGTTTTTTTTGCTCACGAAGTCTTGAATATAAAAGAATATTTCAAGAGCATGAAATTTTGGTTTCTAAACGGTTTTTTATAAGAAACAAATGACTAATTTTAATAGATCGTCACTATTAGTGTTCTGAATGATTGTTTAATGGTCACGCTCACGTAGATATCAATTATATATGTGTTAAATGCATAACCAGGTAGGTCCATAAAAGTATCACTTGTAAAAACTTGACACTCTTTGGAATGAAAAAAGGAAATTAACTAATTTTTAAGCTAGACTGTATTTAAATTGATTAATCTTTTGTAATTTTTGTTTTCTTTTTAGCCTTCAAACCAAGCACCGCCACCATCATCAGGATATGTTGCGCCGGCACAGGCTAGTGTAGAGAATTCACATGTAGACTTTCAAGAATGTTCTAAACTATGTAAATATGCAATGAGTGCTCTTGATTACGAAGATGTAGACACAGCTGTTGCCAACCTCACCAAAGCTCTAAACATGTTACAAAATAGATGATAATATACTATACTTACTATGAATGATAATAGCAAAAGTGTAATACCGATGGGCAGAAGAATTTGGAACCGCCATTTTTATTTGACTCAATTTTGAATTCGGTAACATCTTTTTACGGATAATATTGTTGAATTACTTCTTCTTTGTTTGAATCTTTTGATTTTATTGTCAAAATTAGAACGCTTCATTAAGAAGGGGGTATTATTAGAGAGGTTAATTTTGTTCCAATCATAACACAAGCAAAGTCCTCCTTTTAATAAATTACGTTTCGAACATCACTTGCTTCGTTTTGAAATTATTGCCATGGTGATTATCTCCCAGCGGATTTTATTAAAACTACTTTCTATCCATAAAAAAATTATTTAATGCCTCAAGAGACATAATCACCATGGTAATTGTTTGCATACAAGGCAAGTGATGTTCGTGACGTAATTTATGAAAAGGTCAATTCAAAGATTGTTATTTCTTCGAAGATGTAACTGTAATCGAAAAATGACCCGAGGCTAAATTTTTTTGAGTAAATCGTTGTATTTCATTTCATTTCACCAAACTTATTTCAATGTATCTATTTCGGGCAGTTTAACATCAATAAGATATTATTGCCCCCGCAGGAGCGTAGCGACGAGGAGGCACTCATAGCTTCACGCATAGATATTGGACTGGAATCTCGAAATTTTGTTGTTTGTTGTCGCGCAAGCATCCCCGTAGTTAGTCTCTTCCGTAAATGTTCGGTTTTTTTTCGGGACGGCAGTATTCATATTTTCATATTACGTTAAATGCTATTACCATTATTACATATTACGTATTATTGCTCCGGCCTAGGAGCCTTAAATTCTCTCTCGTCCGACGACGACGACGGTCAAGACATTTTTTGTTTGTTTATCTAATCCGATGATCTATTCCGATTTAATAAAAACGGATTATCTGATTCCAATAATACTGTGATTTGATTCTGGCCGAAAGTATTTTAAAGAAAAAGATGGCAAATCTCAGTGAAAAATTGATCATTTTCATCATTATTCATGATGTTTTGGACATGATTTATGAGAAGTTTGATGCATACTGGCTCTCTAACAATGTGGAAAGACTTTGGAGAAATTTTGGCCGTGAATCGTCAGCTGATCGAATCGAGTGCTTAAATCTTGCATATGGCTATGGCCATAAAATTCTGTTGGTAACTTGACAATGAAACTTTCAAACACACATCCATTGGAATTTAAAAGAGAATACTAAAATTACAACATTACAGTGAAAATTTGAAAACGATCTGAGTAGTTTTTGTGGTGTTATGTTTATGGCTGAAAATGATCCTGTTTTGTATTCATCATTACATTGTTGACTGGCGACTGTTCCTTTTGATTCTTCAAACCCGACACATACTTTTTAGAAACATATCACTATGAGAATTCAATAAAGGACAGTCGAGTACTGAGCGATCTTTTCAAGTCATCTCTATACAAAAAAGAAAAGCAAAAAGACCTATCGAATGAGAACATCATAATGTTCCACCGCAGAGTAACTTGTGTTTTGAATCTATCAAAGCAATTAAAACACTAGAAATCTTCAAATCCCACGATATCCAAAAACTTGAGAACACGCAAGCAAATTGATTTTGTAACGGTATAAATTGAAACTTGAAAATGTTATTAACACTTAGTTAATTGGCATAATTAGTGAGATTAGATATAATTTGATCATTTTTCCGATTTCATTTTTAGGGTCTGTCTTCTTTGGAATCAAGATGGAGCAAGAAACGAAGACTTTATATAAGAACAAAAAAACTCATCAAGCATTTGCTTTGCGTTTTTTTTTTTTACCAAAGCTGTGAAGATCACATGTCAGAAGGATAAGCGAGCAACAGAAGAACATAATAATCTGCACAACACTCTTGTATCACAGAACCCGGTGGGGACCTATAGCGGGAAATTTCTATTGCAAAATATCTTAACGGGGAAGAAAATTTGGGGTTTTAAATGGTCGGGGAAGGAAAAACTTGCGCGGCGTGTTACTTTTGTTAACTTTCGAAATTTTCATCATTTCCCCCCAAATTTTTCAAGTTTATCCCCTTTGGAAAGTTCTATCGGCTATCTGAGCCCCTCAGAATGACTTAATTACTCAATATGGAGTTTTTCTCTCCCCAATTCATAAACGGATGATATACATTGTCCCGGGACATTTACTAACACGCATAGACGTACATTTTCTATATTTCATATATAATAGAACACCCCTTTCTCAGTGACCCAGTGAAGTTTTGAAACCCACCGGGTCTTAATATAGGATCTCAAAAGCTCACTAAGTGATAACCTTTAACTTCCTATGGTAGGGAAATTGAAAATGGCATCGACCTCTAACGTTAGAGGTCGATGAAAATGGTAAATTCGTAATTTTCATGAGTTTTGGCCCTTTTCGCAAAACTTAGTTCTTGCTATAAATTGAAAATCCGTTAAAACTAAAGAAATTTGGTGAAATCTAGTGAAAAAGAGGCTGCTTCGCAGCGAATTTTTTAAAATTCTCAATTCTCTAAAAAAAAGTACATGCGAAAATTAATCAACTTAGGGTAATAATAGCGGTATTCTAAGTCGCGTCATTAAGACAAAAGTGACGAGAAAGTAAAAAATCCCACTCGCACAAGACAGAGATGTAATGTGTATTCCGACAAGGACATGATGTGTATTTCCTTCGTTGTGAGACAGGGAGATAGGAAAGCAAAACATCACTCGCACACTCGCATGAGACAGGGATGTAATATGGTATATTTCCTTTGATGTGACACAGGGAGGTGCGAGAGGCGGGAGAGCTAAAATACCACTCGCGTGATGCAGGGATAATACGTATCTGATAAAATAATATTTCTTCCCACTATTTTACCGAGCTTTTTACGTTGCCTTAATATACATTAATGCTTGTGAGAAAGCATAAAAAAGCAAGCTTTTATCCCCTATTGATCGTGATATAAAGAGGGCCCTAGATAATATCCTTGAACTCATTCGCATGTCAATGACCTTCTTAGTAACTCTCACAGGAATCTGTAAAGACGTCATCCTAATAGACGTAATAAAAAACTTACCATTGTTGAAAGAATTACTTTTCGTAATCACTTGGGAATATAATTACTACTTGCATCGTGTTTACGTCATATTTCTCATCTCATCACTTTTTCTACCGTGTAGGAGTGCCAAACATGAGATTTCTATAAGGAAATTTGAAAACTTCACCGCAGAAATATTTTCAATATTTTGCTCAATTTTTCGACTGCAAGTTGTGG
Source organism: Clytia hemisphaerica (assembly GCF_902728285.1). Taxonomy (NCBI): domain Eukaryota; kingdom Metazoa; phylum Cnidaria; class Hydrozoa; order Leptothecata; family Clytiidae; genus Clytia; species Clytia hemisphaerica. The sequence goes on from NW_027103621.1 coordinate 1,292,908, forward strand.
GGTAGCAGAAATATATATCAATGTGTTCCTTATAAGAGCCGCTAAACGAATATCGTATTTTTGTTTTCACCACGACGTGTTATTGAACGTTTTAAGTACTTTTTGTTTTAAGCCTTTGATCTTTCTTTTTTTTCTTTTGTTTAGCGTGGCGCTAAATGATGTGATTACTCATTTTTTTGTCGTTTAAAATATGACAGTGTGCTCGACTGAAGGATACTAAAACACAATTCCTGTGTAAATTTGAACAAGAATGGAGAAATTTTCACAGTTTTATGGCTGAAAATGACCGTTTTTGGACTTTTTCGTAATTTCATCGCAGCTTGCGACCGTTCCTTTTGATTTTTCAAACCCGACACAGATTTTTTACAAACATATCACTATGAGAATTCAGTAAAGGATACTAAAACACAATTCCTGTGAAAATTTGAGAAATTTTCAGTGTTATGGCTGAAAATAATCGTTTTTGGACTTTTTGTCGTAATTTCATATCATATCGCGGCTGGCGACCGTTCCTTTTGATTTTTCAAACCCGGCACAGATTTTTTACAAACATATCGCTACGAGAATTCAGTAAAGGATACTAAAACACAATTCCTGTGAAAATTGGAACAAGATTGGAGAAATTTTCACAGTGTTATGGCTGAAAATGATCCTTTTTGGACTTTGTCGTAATTTCATCGCGGTTGGCAACCGTTCCTTTTGATTTTTCAAACCCGACACAGATTTTTTACAAACATATCACTATGAGAATTCAGTAAAGGATACTAAAACACAATTCCTGTGTAAATTTGATCAAGATCAGAGAAATTTTCACAGTGTTATAACTGAAAATTATATTTTTTGGACTTTGTCATAATTTTATTGGCTGGGGTGACCATTCCTTTTGAATATTTTTCAAACCCGAAACAGGTTTTTTCCAAATATACCACTATTTATTACATACACACTATTGTACCATTTTATTTGGTTTATCCTACTCTTTTCCAAGTATTATCCCAACAGAAAAAATAATGCTTAGCTCAAAGCCGTGGCCTCTAATTTAGGCTATTTTTCTCCCCAAAATTTTATCCGGACAATCAAATCAACGGCGCATCATGGCTTCGCTATTGGCAAGTTTAGAAAAAAATAAATTTACAGTATAAGAGCTTGGAAATATTCACTTCTAAATGTTCATCTCCTTTAGCTCCAATTTTGAACTTTTTAGTCGAGGATGAGTGGGCGGGGGGTGGGTTGGTTCTTTAGGCAAGAAAGTGCATGTGTAATCACTTAGAAGAGCTAAACTTCCAGCTGGTTTATTTATTTGTTAAGATTATTTCTCATACTCGCTCTGCAATAGAATTATTACTTTGATTTCTGATCTGTTCTGATTAGTAGTTTGTGGGCAACATTCTAACACAACTAACTCAACAAGCTCATCTTTCACATCTTTTAATCTCTTAAGCCGGAGCTTCCAGCGCAGCTGGTTTATATTTTATTAGTTTTGATTTAGCATTGAAAAGCTGAAGCGAGTGTTATAAATGCAAATTATAGAAAAAGTATAGTGATTACATCATAACACGAATTACAATATTACTTGTGCAAATCAAAACAAACAAAATGGCAGACTGGTTATGATGATGAGTTGATTCATTGACTGGAAAAAGTGTTTTGTATGTCAAATTTTGTTTCTTGTCTTTGAAACTGAATATTAAATACTGTAATTTAGTCAGAAGTTCACTTCAGCAATGATTTCAATTTTTTTTCCGGAATCTTTAAAGAAATTTGCTCAAGTTTTCAAATGTACATTTGATATTTTTGTTCAAACTGTAATTTATCTTTGTCTGTTATTTTAATAACTACCTTTATTGTTCATAGAGCTTCTTGAGCTTTAAGGACCATCATATGGTCGTAACTCGGGAAGGTCTTTCTTAACTTGGTAAAACAAGATTTTTTTTTTGGTCTTCAAAATAGATTTACCTCACTTAGAGTGTTTTCATTGTTTGTTCAGTACAGTGTGGTAAATCTATTTTAAAAACCTGAAAAAAGTTTGTTTACGTTCGTTTAACTTTATAGGCACACATTCAACTTTGACTTTTTCATACAGTTGTGATAGCCTACGTAATAACTTACGCTCCAGTGGTTTGGTGAAATAGCCCCAATTCTGGCTTTCCAAGTTAGGAGGGACCTTCCTGAAGGCATTTAACGGTGGTTAGACTAGGCACACAGACAGTCATGTAGAAACATTATAAAGTGAAAGTATATAGCTGTAAACTCAAAAAGTCTAGCTTCCCGAAGGCACGTCTCTTCATTGTCTGTGCTGCGAACATCTCAATGGCTTGAATCCTTTCAGCTTGGAGAAAAGATTGCATCATGAAAAAGTTCTATGCTATGCATTTGAAAAACAATTTAGGCGCATTTCAACTTTTCTCGACTGTACGTCTGAATGGACCACAATGGCATTCCTTTATTTTTGTTTTGACCAACAACATAGAAGATTTTGCTTGAGAAGTGCAATCACAGCGTAGGCAAGTGGAGCCCGGGCCTTAACTAGGATTGGTTTCTATTTCACCCTATTTAAGATGGCGCAGAACTTTTTCATAAATTTTAAAATACACAGTATCCTCTTGACTATTGTTTATTAGGCAAAGTAGCAATAGAGAATTGTTGAAATATGGCAGCCAATGAAAAAAACAAGCTATTTCTGATTGGTTACCTTGTTGATTTATTCACCGCTATATATTTTTCCTACAATCTAAGATATCTGCGGCATTATCGGAAAAGGTCTATTGTGAATGATCATGACATATATTGTTGTAAGAAAGAAACTAGGAGAAAAAAAAACAAACAAGGAGATTTGAAATTCAGTAAGATAATGATACCATAATATTTGAATTATGTTTTTGAAAAGCTTTTCCAGCATTTCCTTAAATTTAAACAAATTATCAAGCTGCATGAATTCTTCAAGTATTTTGTTAATGGAATATGATTATTTTTTCAAGCAATTGCCTCAATCAAACAAACAATCAATCAATAATTAAATCAATTAATTATTCCTGATTGTTTTTATGCTTCAATCTTTAAAGCATTAAAAGCTTTATAAGTGCATGACATGACCTTTCAGTGGGGGCATTTAGGTTAGTGAAAGCTATGACTAGTTATGGTTCCTACACTTAAATTTTAAAACAACTCTTCTCGTATTAAGTACCAAAATAAATTTGTAAATAGTAATTTTTCTAATTCATCTTTACTCTAAATAAACCTATACGAAAGAGACAATTCATCTGAAGATACAAAGAGTTAAAGTTACACCCCTGTGTCACAGACTCACTGGAAAGTTTGGCAAAAATTTCCTCCCCGGTGGGGAAAAACCTGTAATTTCAGCCCCACTGGGAAATTGACTTTAATTTCGTCCCCATTCGAAATTCCATGTTTAAAAATTATTTGTAACCTTGGAACAATAGAACTTCTATCTCCATTGGGATTTCACTAGGAATTTTTATCCCCACTGAGGAAAAAGCTTCCACCGGGGCTGTGAGACAGGGGTTTTAAGTTCTGGCATAAGGATTTATCCCGGGGTTCACTCAGGTAAAATCCAGTACGGGCGATCTGTTGATCAGATTGATCAAATATTTGATAGAGTAACTAACTCGTACCGTGAGATTGGGTAACTTGCATCAGTGGAGGCTTACATGCATAGCCCTCAAATGAAAGACCTGGCTGGTCACTAAAATACAACTACGCAGCTCGGCTCGCAGCTCTACTCTACTAATTTTGTTTTGATTTAACTTTGTATTTTAATGACCAGCCAGGTCTTTCATTTGAGGAATATGCATGTTAGCCTGCACTGATGCAAGTTACCCGATCTCACGATACACCATTCTTTTAAAAAACTTGAGAAATAAGATAATGTTCAACTGAAATAATTCTTTCGATCAAAAAAAAAAATAACTGATTAATTATACATTTTCGTTTTTCTATAAATATCATTTTATGTAGAAGTGTTAGGATTTTCGGGGAAAGCGAACGCTATGAAATAAATCTAGTAAAGAGCAAAGTATTCAAAAAGTTTGACATTTGCAATTGATTCTAAAGCGTTCTGTTCTTCCCTTTCATAACTCCTCCATAAAATAATTGCACTCAAAATAAACAGTATTTCGCGACATCCCGGTTTTGTATTCTTGCATTCCTAAAATTCGTGATCTTCATGACGTGATGTTTTATAAGGTTAAGAACAAAATGAAGATTGGGTGTTTGCTACGAATAGCATACCGTAGCGAATCTAAAAATAGACATTGATTTTTCTGTTTGACTGAAATTCAATCCCGTCAACCTTTGCGTTAATTATGCTTGCACGCAAATTACACTCAATTACAAAGAAAAAGTAACAGCTTTCACGACTTTTGAATTAAAACAAAAAAGGATTGTGGGATTGAATTTCGGTCAAATGAGAGAAGTAATAATCGTGACGTTTGCACGACGAAGCGCTATTATTGAATTTAAACAATAAAACTAGTAGCAAACGCCCGGGATACTTTAGGTGCTTCCGTATAAAACATTACGCCATGATATCACGAATTAAGAATTCTCAAAATTAAGTCTACTACTAATATTGATGGCAAAGTACAATTGGTCAAAATTTGATATGCATATCTCGGCAATCTGTTCGTTTTCATTTGAGCAACTCTCTTTCTACGTTTGGTGCAGGTCCATGTCAAAATGAATCAATTCCATTGGATAATTTTATAACAAAAAGCATTTTTGACCAATAGAATAGCTTTATTTCTTTTCGCAGAGGACCAGAACTATAAAGTCTGAAAGTGGTCGGAATTCTATTGTCAAACGTACACTCCATTGCAATGCGTCAGCAACGTAAATTAATACCCAAGACACCTTCTTACTCTAAACCGAATCCTTCAGCATTGCTTATCGCGATTAGAAGTTTCTCGTGAATATCTTTTCGACTTTTATAAGATGGTAGACACAATTGATTGAAACATGTATGAGCCATCGGTAACCTTAAAGTAAGAAAATATATATTCTTCAATAGATGCCCTGGTTTCGCTAGACTACACGTTGTTTTTTTTAAACTAGTTTTACCAAGCAGCCTCAATGTTTCTTAAGAAATCGGCCTTTTGAGCCTTAAATATTTCTTACATGTTTCTAAACTTTTTGACATAATCAGCCTAATGGAAGGCTGGATTGGAAGGTTCTTAAGAAAAACCGAATTAAAAAATGTTATTTTCTCGTTCTCAGCCTCAGTATGTTTCTTAGATGTTTCTTAGTTTTTAGGCATTCTGAGCCTCATGTTTCTTAAAAGTGTGTTTCTTAAAAAAAAACGTGTAGAGTCTACTTCTGACTGAAATTTTCTTTTTGATGATTTTGATGGCGCTGAGTACAGTAAAGTAGACTAGAGGATATCGCCATCTTGGATTTTTTCACAAATTTCGTTTTCAAAAATAACATGAAAACACCAAAACATATTCTTAAACCCCATCAAAACTTTGAAACTATAATAAAAACTCAAAAACACCTCTAAAATTTGAAAACAATCGATCCCTTGGTCATAGTTTTCTGTTTGTTTTTCGTCAAAACGAACTAGATCTAGTGGCATGTTAGGCTACGTCATATCTTCCTTCGTTTCGAGCGTAAAACTCCTACTCTTCGGGCTATGAGCACTGCTCTTGTTTTGAATATTGAAATTCTCCAGATAAATCGCATGCGCACTGAGGTTTTAGTGAAACAATAGAGAGTTTCGAAACCTAAGCCAATCAGCTGTGTTTTAAACATTTTTTTATTTAAAATCTCTATTGATAAACATCTTTTGTGAATGTTGTCTATTATGTTTAAACCTATTAATAAGCAATTCCCGGTGGGGGTCACTAGTGGCCGCCTATAGCAGTGCCTATAGACCAAGAGTAAGGCCTAAAAGCCTGGATCTGTCTATTGTGTAGACTAGTGGCATGTATTTGCTACCACCTAAAATCTACCAAATTACACCGGGCCACTTATCAGCATAATTTATATAAGGAAAATTTTGACCCTTATATCCTCTACTATTACAAGTGCATGTTTCTAGTTATTCCATTTTCGTAATAAGCATCAGAGCATAGTTTTTTGAGTTTAAATGTACATACTCTTAGGTTCCAAATAAACGGGGGGGGGGGTTCGAATAACGGGGGGGGGGGGTTGGAAAAATTTTCTAGATTTTAATAAACGGGGGGGACCTAATTGCCGGGGGGGGTTGGAAATTGTACTTCTGAAACCCAAAAATAAGGTAAAAATAGGTTAAAATCAGGCTATTTAGAGCAAAAATAAGGGACCTTCTCTTCGACAGCTAAAAATATTCTTAGAGAAAAAACGGGGGGTCCTAATAAGGCCTGAGGGGTTGGAAAATTTTCGAAAAATTAACAAGCGGGGGGGGGGGCCCGTTTATTTGGAACCTAAGAGTACTAGGTTCAACATTTATAAACCTTTCTCAAGTTTATTGCTGGATGCGTATTTATGAAGTAAAATGTATATGATTAGCAGATTTATCATCTAAACTCTCCCCAACCTCGTCCCCGTGTATCACAGGCTTTATTTACGCTACTGATTGACGCCAGAGAATATTATTTAGCGTTATCACTAAGCATCTAAAAGCCGATAAAACACAGGGAACAAGGTTGAATTCTCCTAGGAAGCATTACGTCATGAATATCATAAGTTCTCCTTACATATTGACAGCATTTTGACCAGCGATTCTGGTGATTTTGAATTTCATTTCTTTGAAACCACCGACAGGTATCCGGTCACTTCCCGTCGAAAAGAACAACAATTTACGTTGAAGCTTCTGATCAAATTCGTGAACTGTCTCCCAGAAATATCTGTAATGTTGAGAAAAATGTTTATTAGTTGTTGATAAGTTCATAAGTAAGAATGCTTGCAACCGTAGTCGAGAGTGGCCCGAAGGCTCCCTTCTACTTTCCTTGGACTTCTCCACTTACCCTTGATCCATCTCTTTAGTTGCTGATCACCAAACAGACAGAGGCATTGAATTTTTACTTTATTGTATCTGTCGGGGTAATTAAAGGTATGGGCATGGGCTATATAGAAATATATAGGCAAAAGGTCTGGGCACGAGCTATGTGATTACCTGATGGTAGCATCTGTTCTTTTGAAACCATCGTACTTTGTGATTTTCTCCAAGTCTTTGATGTTGAAATTAGGATTACCAATAACAAGCGTTTCTACTTCTTCTGGCCGTAACAGCTGAAAAATGAAAATGAAATGGGCAGTTCCATTAAAAAACCATACAGAGGGGTGGACGGAACCTTTTCAAGTCAAAAAGAAATATTGAAAATGTGTGGATACCCCCTGGAAAATAGGAAAATTTCCAAAATTACCCTTGGAAAAGTTCTTTTCATACCTTAAAGTAACGGTGGACGAACTAAAATAAGTCTTTTACCCCTTGGAAATTTTAGAATAACTTTATACCCCCTTGGAAAAAAGGAAAAACACCCCCTAGAAACTTTTCTTGGATTGTCCTCTGGAAATGTTCGTCCAATTCCCCGTTTGGATATAAAATGGAATGACCCAATGGAAGAATTGACAAATCTTGATTCGTTATCTTAATCAGGGGTTAGAGGAGGCTCAGCATGAATTGCAAATGACATGAAGGAGAAAGTCTACTTTGCATAAAAGAAATGAGGTTCTGGCTGTTTAAAGATCGATAACGTGGATATCGCAGTTCGTAATATGGGGCTATTAAACTTTTCACGGGTTCTATGGTCAGCCAGCACGTCGAAGGACATGGGAAAGAGCGGGGACTCCTGTTTTGCAGCAATGACGATAATTTCGACTTGTACTAAAAACCTTATAGATTCTACTTAATTTCGAGTTCATTATTAAAATCTGATATTCCGATGGCGCATTGTGGCGGCCGCCCACGCTAAAGCTCTAAAGGAGTGGGCCAATTTCCCATCGGAGCGGAATTATAGTCGGCCTTGTTGAATTCAAACTACCATCGCGCGTAATTCTGAAAACATTTCAGTTGGACCTGACATCAGCCGCCGAAAACTTGGGCTGGGTTACCAGGCCTCCCGCTGTAAAATCCGTGACACTGTCTTGCAAAATTCCATAATGTTAACTTTCAAAATGTTGAAATGTTGAAAATTTTCCCGACCTTCAGAGCTTTAGCGTGCCGGCTGAAATTTTCTGTATCTAGATGCTAGATAAGTTCATCATGTTCAACTTACTAGTAGAGCATTAGAAGCACATACACTATGAAATCCATGATAAAAAGAGTAGAATTGTTGATAAATACATTTGTTGACCAAGTAATCGCAATAAAGGTTCACATATTCTGGAAAATAGAAGAGACAATCAATACTAAACTTTAATGATACAACTTCGTGAGCTAGAGTGCTAATAGTTGAGGGGCCGAGGGGCAAATTACTAAAAATAAATCTCGTACACAATTTTATGAATTAAAAAAAAATCATAAATCAAAAATAAAAATCAATCTCGTACACCATTTTTCGAGTAATTTGCCCCTCGGGCAGTGCGGCGGAAAATTTTAGGGTCAAAATGACCAAGCGATTTAGCACCATCCGTAAGGTCATATAACATTAAGTTTAGCATCTTTTTACAAAAACAAAACATTTTCAATTAATTGTTCCTCCTATAAATTAAAAAAACATGTTGTATTCGCGAGGTAGCATAGTAAGACAAAGTTTAGGTTATAATGTCCAAATTTGTCATTTTTGTGTAAAGCTTTGTCACAACTCAAAACTTTTCTCTACTTTTCCCTTGACTAATCTTTTTCCTTTATAAGGTGAGGGGGTAAGAAAAAAGCACCTTGTCTATTGAGATTGGTGACAGGGATTGTATCTCCATTGGCTTTCAACTGTCGATTCATCGTCTGTCCATTCTCAGTGAATGAAATCTAATGGGAATAGCATAGGGTAGATTCAAGAAATATGATAATATTTTTTAATTCTTTTGAAATTGAGAAGAATTAAGAATTTCTAACTAGGTCACAGTGTGGATCTAAACCACACTGAAACGACCGCCTTCCATCACGCATCACGCTCGCGAAAGAAGAGCGCGCGCACATTATTAACGCCTACATGTCATCTCCAGTACATTTTAGATTATTCATTGAAAACAGATTACAATATAGTCATTTTTCATGTCTCGATTATTCAATTCCGAATAAAAGAGATTCAGCGAAAAAAAAGAGAAACACCTGGGTAATCTAGTTAAAAAACCCGAAAGTAAATGGTAGACGAAGTAATGAGCCAAGGCAAAACGAGATTAGCGTACCACTATGAAAGAAACCGCCTCCGGCGGTCGATTAGTATTAAGAATTAGAAGAAAAATTCGTTCTTACTTCATAGGTACTTTGAAGCCTTTATTTCAGCTATGTGCCTATTTTTTGAAATTCTTGCAGCGAAAACTACAGCCCCTCTGTAATGGAAAACCCTGATTTTGTCCTCTAAAGCCTCTAAAGTCTAAGCTTTCGATGCAAAAATTCTATGCGAAAAGTAATTATAGAGCTGAAGTTAAGTGGATACAAGGAACTTCAGCACTAAAAATAAAGTATCAAGCAGTCAACGATAAAAGTTTTCTTCTTTTTCATTTTTCAATTTCATTCCAAAACACTTAGTCCACGCTCTCGAATTCTTAATTGAAAGGTAACGAGAAAAATAACATGAATAACTTCCAAACTCACCATAAAAGTTTGACAAAGATCATCTTCCACATCTCCATCATATTCCAACAAATCTCTCAAACCTTGCGCTACTTCCTACAGTAGAAAAATAAAGCCAGAAAAACCCGTTTAGTTGAGCCTCTTAAGTTTTCTTATTCTCCATAAGCTCTGTAAACCAAGCTCTATAACACGAAAAACACGCGTTGCCAAAGGTATGCTTAAATTATAGATACTTCATTGCATAAATTCAAAGGTTCGGGATCGACTCATTAAAATCAGAATTTAGATCAATTAGTGTAAATCAATGGCACTTTGTAGTTACTCGAGATCCGTCGTACTTAGACTGTATATATTTAGAAAACCCAGGTGCACACATTTTGCGTAAAAAAGAAAATAACTCAGCAACGGAAACGACTTAGACGGAAAATGGATTTTACACAGCAAATTAGCACATATTTTTGAAATTTTGCTGGATCAGCCGAATTTTGAGACGAAAAAGCTTTTTATATATTTCGCAGAAACGGAAAAGCTTTTAACTTTGATTTATGTTAACTTACCGGATAAACTTGTTTCAGGTCGTCCACCCCAGCTGGTACCACTCCAACGTAGGCGTGCGGGTTATTATACGGAACGATTGCGGGACTCAATAATTTCTTGTAAACAATCGGCGGAAACCGGATATCTAGATTGATTCCGTTGTATATGGCTAAACCAAGAAGCTATATTACGGATACATTAGAGTTAAGGAAGAATAGTTCTGCGAAAAAATTGAATCGTTTAAGGCTTGGGGACACGAGAAGTTTTTTTCACGTTGGTGCAATGCAACAAGAACATGCTCTATCCCACCAACACAAGAAAAGAAGTGCGTGTCCCATGGTTTTCTTTTTTGTTTCATGGGACAAAAAGTGAGGGAAATACCCAAATTACACGCTGATTTTGTGATAGACACACAAATGTTATTAAAAGTGTTGTGGATTTCACTCTTATTGGTAAATAGAAAAATGGGGTGGAGACACGAGAAAGCGTTTCAGGTAGCCAGGTGAAAAAAACTTCCCGTGTCCCCAAGCCTTTAGTCGGCCTGGATGACAATTTACTTATCCAAATCGAGAAATTTGTCATGTTGACGCAATTTTTTCAATTTTTCATTTTTTCAACCTCTCTTGGTGAGGAAATAGAAAGTATTACATAGTTCATTGAAAAGCTAAGTTCGTCAAAAATCATACTTAAAAACACAATTCGATTGAAAAGGATACCACTCCACATAAATTATATTCTTTGAAGCTATCTTTGCTTGAAGCAGTAAACCACCAATTATGTCGCTTTTCACTGTATTTAAACATACCTGAACAGAAGAATAATATATTTCATTCTTTCATGTTTTCATTGCTATCAATCAAGTGTTGCAAGAGTCCCTACAATCAACCTTAGAACAGTATCGAATGCTTCAAATTTTGTAAAGCACCTTGTACTCATTTATAGGGTTTTCAAAATGTTTCGGACTAGCATGTAGGTTAAAAACTTCAGGGAATACGGTTGCTGAAAAAGCCATAAAATAGGTTGTTTGATACATTTCTTACTGAACTTGTAGCTCAAAAACCTACCATAATCTTCTTTGAAGAATTTTTGAATCAACAAGAAGAACCATTCTTTGCTGACTCCACCCAAGTCGATCCCAGGCTCCCCTTTGAAAATCACTCGTAATTTCTTCTTTAAGTCTGCACGTTTCTTTGAAATCTAAAGAAAAATACTTGATTACAATATACTTTTCTTTTTCAGTAAATTCCCACCAGGGGATACTCAATGTGACCTATCTGAGATACGGTCCTTATTAGATGGTTCCCAGCCTTCTGAAAGTGCACTGTAAGAGTCAATGGGGGAGAAGGTGCGATATGTTGGTGAAAGAAATGGGGAAATTGTCCCGAAATATAGCCCGATATATCGATAGCTCAAAGAGCATCTTTGAGAAACAGCTATGAGAAACATCGTGAGAAAATCTTTTAAAAACAAAAATTTGTTTCGGATCTGCTTACTTAGCAATTCTTCTAATGTTCAAATACAAGAGGCTTATTCAAGAAATCAAAAATTATTCGTCATCATTATTATACCTCTTTCAAAGAATCTTCCAGCAGATTATTTCGTCGAATATCCAGATTGAGAAACAGCATTCCCATACTTGGTTTTTGTTTCTGTCGTACTTTGTTAACCAAACTTTGCTGTGAAAGGAAGCAAAGTATGAATTGAATACGAAATTGTCTTGAAAAATGAAAGAGAGGGCTGCTCATCTTCTAATTGAAGTATAGAGGTCTCTGTATCCGACTGAGATAGAAGAGTTACTAAAAACATCAGAACATCACGAGAACATTAACTTACAATCAAAGAGAACGCACAAAAGAATTCATATTTATTTTGTATTCACCAGAAAGTCAATTAAAACGTATGAATGGTCGAGGCTATTGATAATACTATGACTTTTACCGATAAAATTTACATACCAGGCGACATTCTAGTTTCCAACCATCCTCTAGGTTCTATAGGAGCTATGTTGCTGGACTTCTGTTCATTTTTTTATACAGGAAGTTACGATGTTCACGGATCAGACTACACTACTGATTAGTTCATACAGGATTGGATCTAGACAAACATACCTTATCAGCTACTTACGGCCCTAGTTTAGCGCCGGCCTCTTTTACACCAGCTCTTATACGCAAAAGCTCAATATTTTCTATTTTTAGCCTGAGCCTAATTTAATTCCGTTCCCTTACACTGGACCTTATTACGAAAAAGTAACGCCAATAAGGGCCGGCGTAAAAAAGGGGCCGATGAGATAATCATTTTCCTTACCCTGGCTTCCAGTAACATTTTCGTTTCGGAATCTTTCTGCATGATAAATCGTTTGGCTCGTAAACTCAACAAGAATGGATACTGACAGAACGAGAATTTCCTGGAGAAATAAAGGTGAAGGAACGATAAGAATCTGGATCTATAAAAAGCCAGAAATATCACAGAATAGAGTTTGGAAATCTCTTTCAGGCTCCTGATTATTTGAAGCAGTAAATTCCTTGTATACTTTTTACTTAATCGGATTGGCCTATTTATATAAGGAACAAAGTGAAATTCATATACCTTTTCTAATAGGTTAAGGTGTGCCAATTTATGTTATGATAAAAATAAGGTTTTCTATTGACCGGCAAATAAAAATATTTGATTTTGATTTGATTTTGCAACTAAATCGAATTCTTCAAAGTGCAACCTTGAGAAATTTGCTTGAAATTGTATATATGTATCGATCAAAATTGAACACAAACAGATATTGCTTTAAAGTGACCGTTTGACTTTTTCGATGTTATCTTAAGTTTACATTTTATTTATAGATTTATAACCATCCAAAATAAAGCTATATAAGCAGCAAATCTCAGAGGCACTATAAAAAGCGATAACGTATTTGCATTACCACCACAATCAAATGAAAATACGAAAGAAAACTTTGACAATGGCAATTAAGTTAATAATGACGTTATTGGCAATCTTAGCCTTCTACTATGGCATCACTGCATTTCCAACTACTGACCGAAAGTAAGTACTTCTGTGTTTTACGTCGCAGTTGTCAGAAAACGTCGAATAGTTTGTTGGCCTGGCTTGACAGAGATAAAGGATTGTAACTATATTTAAAGGTTTTGTTTTTAAATAAGAGAGATATCTTTTGCTTACTCATAAATTTTGACTCACAAGCTTTTTCATATTGGATTGACACGGATGTGGAGCAAGATTGGTCAAAAAGAAAGAAAAAAAACATTTTTTGCTTATATCAGCATAATATAACAATAAGCAGACACTGTCCTGATATGAAATATGTTTCTGATACGAAACGGGAACAATTATGTAAAAATAAAACCTTTATAAACATTTTCCTGACTAGGATAACATTTTGTTACGACTAGGACCATATTTTGTTTCTATCTTCAAAAGCTCATGGCGGATTGTTTTGAGGAAAAACCACAGAAATTTGAATCACAAAACGAAATTTGGATCCAACCAGAGCTGAGACAGATTCTCAAACCTAATACTCTTTTTTCAGAACTAGTGGAAGTAGTTGTATATGTGATTGGCCATCCATTTCCGGCACCTATTTCCCAGAAGGTTGTAAAGAAGCTACAAAGCAACTAACAAATCAATGGCATTTTTGGCAAGACTGTTTTGGTAAAGATGTTCCCTCTGGTACGTGTTGCTGGTTGATGAAACCAATGTAGTCGTGAAATGAAGGATGTTTAATCTGGTCCCCAGAGCAAATCGAACAAACTTATTACACGAATATAACGGAACATGTTATAATCACGAACGGGAAAACTCTCTCTAATTCAAACCTCCTTTATTGGAATCTCTCTGTAATTCGAACTTTCTTCAACCTGGAAAGTAAAAATTCTCTCCGTAATATTCCGAATCTTTCTATAATTTGAAACGCTTTTGGTCCCTTGAAGATCGAATTAGAGAGTGTCAATCGTAATTTCAAGGCCGTTAAATACTTGCTAAGTGTATTCGTGTAATAATATTTTTTTCATTTGACTGACGGACGTACAACCATTTAGTGAGCACTATTAGAATCATGAAACAGAGAACAAAAGGGACTGGAACGAGTTTAAAGGATTCTCTTAATAGCCTTTGCATTAATATTTGCTAAAATTTATTCTTCATTACTGTAGATTTTTTGAAAGATTTCTGTAAATTTTTATACAATATTTCCACTAAACCTTCTCTTTCATAAAATATCACTTTTTTGGTTGAATTCACGGTGAAAAACTGCTTTATAGGGTCTATTTAGAATTACAGCTTTGAAATTACCAACTACATCGATTACTGATTACAGCGGCAAGAGTCCCGTTATGTCGAATTTATTTGATTTCCTGTGCACATTTATCGTTCTAATAGGAAGAACTAAGTTACTCCAGCTTAAAATGCTACTAGCAGGGCCTTCAAAATGTTTATCCCGTAACGGGATCCTGTACTTTCATGTTATGACCGCTAGGACTTAAACAAGTTGTAATAACGTAAAAACGACCGCTGCTTTGGACCTTTTTAAACTTACTTCCTTGTAAGATTAGTAGACCAGTTAGATAAACATTTCTGAAGACAAACTGAAGACCTTCAAACTCCATGGCGAATAGAATACACAGGGGTTGCAAAATTAAAGCCTGAAGACAAATTACGCTTTTACTCGAAATTTTTATGTGCTTGTTACATGACACTTATTTCTGATTGGTTCGAATTTGTTGACACTAATAAAGTTATCAGCTGTAAGTTGAAAAGCAAGTAACATGGGAATAAAATCACGTGAATTTTTTCGAGTAATCACATGTTTTGGTTGCACTGATACAATTTTGCAAGTCGTGTTGAGAAACAGAACATTGGCGTCTCAGACTATGGTTCATCCGGTTAAGTAAGAACATTTTATAAAATTTAAAGGGATTTCAAAGGGTAATTGGCTTATCCAAATGTCTTACTCTTTTGTTCAGAATACTAAATATCGAAGTAGACCTGTAGGAAGCATTTGTACATTGATGAGACAAATGAGAACTACAAATTTTTTGGCCCATTTTGCAGTAAACGATATCCAGATTGCTGTAAAAGCCAGCTAAATCTTCGTAATGAAGTAAAAACACCCTGTGTCGCAGACCCTTTGGGACCCCACAATTTTAGTCTCATTCAGTCTCATTGGAAAGTTGATTTTGTTCTTATCCCCATTTGAAATTCAATGAAAAATAACTGCAATCCATAGTAATTCCTTTAGCATAATCAATAGAATTTCATCCCACTGTTGGCCCGAATGTTTCTACGAACAAGTTTTAAACTCTTCCTCTTATATTCAACCCATGAGAAAGTTAAGTAATAAAGTTTTTATCGTGTTTTGCCCATTAACTTGATAATAACTGTTCCAAAGTCTTCCGCTTGACGGACAAGTGAAGTATTTAAAGTATTTAAGTATTCATCGGTTTCGGTCATTTAACTTAAATAGATAGATAGATAATCTTCCGTCGGTTTTTGTGTGCAGTGAATGATCAATTTTTTTCAAATCTGTTCGAATGAGCTTTTTTTCGAAACATTGGAAAAACATATCTTTTTAACCTTGGAATTATGGACTCAATATGATACATAAAAAGCTATTACTTACTGTACTCCAGATTGCCACGTCTGATACTCAGTAACAAGCTCCAATAATTCGATAGCTTGGATGTAAAAAGCACTGGTTGGTACCCGGCGCTCATTCGTTTGCTCGTTCGCCGCATCTAATGATAGATTAGAATTAGTATTTGGAGAAACTTAGTAATGGTGTCCTTTCAAACGTTACACTGATTAAATTTGATGGATGTCTTATTCCCCAAGAAAAAAGGTTAAATGTAGATAAAACAAGTAGCTCTAAAAACTTATTCCATAGCCCTAAATATTATCTAAACATTTTATTGCGATCAGTTGGGATTTGTATTCCTTGTCACTGTTCGTGAAATGTGATATAAGTTCTTCTAGAGGGAGTTTTATATGTATACGTTGGTAAATTCTAATTTTTGACCCTTTTACACAAGTTAGATTATATCCCTCGGTATGAAATATTTACCCCAAGACATAGCATATCACAGCTATTACTGATAAAACCCGAACAACATATCCTTAATTGTGAAGTTGCTAGGTTAGCGTAGTGGCATTTGTTTTTTGTAACCCTTAGAATAACTTTCTAGTGCCACGCATATTGTAAAAGTTAAAACCAAGCTTCCATATAATTTGGGAGGAGTTTTTATGAGCGGTCAGCTTTTTCCAAATATTAGTTCGTTTTCATTTAAATGTAGACAGAACTTTTGGAAAGATATCCGAAATTGCGAAAGTAACACTACACAATTCAAGAAAGTGTTCAATGAATATAAACAAATAAACTTACTGAAGAGCGCAAGTACTTTGACAGCACTAGGGATCCACCATATACTTTTATCACCATCTGGTACATCATTTTTCGTTGGAAATAAAACATATCCGACGAACAATTTGATCTTATTGACAATTCTTTCGAAGATTGGAATATCAAGCCTTCCGAGAAAAAGTAGGTTATGTTCAGTTTAACATGCTAGATAACTAATTCAGACTGAGCAGAAAATAAGCAAAAATTGACAGAAGAGAATTGTAGTTTATACAAACTGATATTATCCTGCTACATCTACTATTATCATATAACACCCATATTATTGTGTTTACAATCTATATACAAATCATAGATCTGGTAACCATTCTTGGCTTCCCCTTCCGGCATTTAGGACTGATGGGGGACTGATACAGCTGGACCCCTGGAAAAAAGTGGACGTAGCTGTTGGGACAAAGGTAAAAGTACCTATATACTCCGGATATAGTTTATCGGATGGAAAAGAACTAATCTCAAAAAGGGACCATCACGTACGTATGCACGACTGATGGACGTGTGATACAACTATAGAACTTTTCGCGTGAGCACTTTCAGGATCATTAAAAAGTGAGCTAAAGGGGACTGGGTTTGAGTTTAAAAAAGGAAGACAATGAAATATAAAAGGCTCGACAGCAAACAAAGGTACCTTCTGAACCAGGCCAGCAGATAATGATGTTCACTACTTTGAAAGGAAGCAATTTGACGTAAGAGATGCGCGAATATAACGTAGGTTGAAGTATCGCTGAATAACGGATTCTATAAAGTGATATGAGAGTTACATTATGTGGACAAATTTTGGCGTAGATTTAATTTGGCGATTGGTAGACTGGAGTCGTTTATAATGCGTGTAATACTAATAATACCAATGCTAATGCTAATAATAATAATAAATAATACGGCATTTAGTTTGTATAAACGACTGGAAGAATCCGGTGTTCCAGCCTTATAGATACCCCGGCTAGCTACTCAGAAACTTGCGTAGCAAGAAAACAATTTATCAAGCAATAACAAGCTCTCAGAACAAAATCAACTCAAATGAAAAACTTTCAATACACAAATCCACACACGTGTTTTTCTCAAGAATTATTTTGAGCGGGAAAAAATTATAATTGCAATTATTGACACTTTTCTTTTGTATGGAGTTAGTGCACAAAGGTTTCTAGACGACTAAAATTGTTCCCTTTATTACTTCTTGCTTTATTTCTACTATGTATGAATTAGTCGTCTAGCTTGCTAGACTAGGCGATTGGCCAATAAACCTTTTCGACCGTAGCCGCCAATTGCGGCGGGGGTAATTCTTTGTCCGTTTTACCACCCTAAAACCGTCCCATTCTTTTTTTCGCACCTAAACACAACAGAAAAAAGGGTAAAAAAATAGATTGGATCGAGTTTAGGGTGGTAAATTATTTAATAAAGTGGTACACGCCAAGGCAAGCGCCTGACCGCGCGATCACAGTTAAAAAGGTGTATTAGGTTTAGGCTAAAATCGCTACAACTCTTCACCTTTAAGAGCGACCCTAAGTGTAAAGGTTGGCTACTACGTGCAAGGTCATAAGGGTTATACCAAAACTCTAAAATGGTACTTCGTATCTCCTTACTTAATGCTTATGAATGAAAGAGGGAGGGAAAGTGGAACAATCTGGGAAGAAAGAGGTAGCGCCATTCACTTCCTTCGGGTAGATAACTATCGAAAGAGGAGCCTTTAGGTCGCCTCCCCCTGCGGTATTAGGACTTACTTGATTAGAATCGTAAATTAAATTGAATAGCAGGCGAAAATGGATACTTACGAGTAGTAAAATCAGATAACCACGTAAATGATCTGCGGTCTTCTTGATCCTAAATCGTTGTAAATAATTTTTATAAGTGCGTGTCAATTACCCCCGGGGGATGCTTAAGGTGAGATGGGTATCGAATATTTGAACTCGGTAAGATTATATTTTTCACATCACACACACAAACTCACAAGAAACAAAATCAAAACCACAAAAATTGAAAAGATTTTCCGGGTCATAATCCCCGAAGATTTGGATGAAAAAAAATCGACTAAAGTCCCAGAAAAACTCTTCACAAAATTTCAAAGGAAAATTCATCCCAATTTAACATGTACTTGTAAAGTAGATTCTTACCCCTTGTGGTCTTTCATTATGGAGTTGATTATGGAACGGAGTACGACCTTCTGCATATCTTTGGGCTTCAAAAGCAAAATCATAATTATGTGAAAAAGAAATTCTTTGCTATAGTTACACCTCACACGGTCTGTGATGAGTAAGTTACAAAATAAATCAAAGACTTTTCTGTTTCAAATACTTATCTCGACTCGACAACTTGGTTTTCCATTGAGGTCAGATTAAAACAATGGGATTGACAACGTGACAGCATCGTTCAAAAAACAGAAAGCAAGTTTTTAAGAACATCATTTAACGTATCTCCTACCATCTGATTACACAGTATTTCTAAACAAAAGAAAGAACTACTTTTGTCTCCTCCCGCGCAGTGCGAGTAAAAATTGAGAAATTCTTCAGTTTATCTTGCTTTGTCAGCATCAGCAAGAGGCGCGCGGTTTTTTTATCCTCATTAAAAAGAACACCTTTTCGGTAAAAAAGGAGAATGTGTCGTTATCTTACCATTCGTTTGATGGATTGATCAACGTAATCTAAAAATTCAAGATCCAAATCGACGTAAGACTGGTTGTGGCTTGCGTCGTCAACCTGGGATAAGAAAATGGAAAAATGAATGGACGAACAAACAAAACCGGGTGATGATGAACGAACAAACGAACATGAGCCAATTGAGGTGAAATAAAGTACTAACAGGGATGAGAAAATCCTTTTTTTAACCCTTTAGGTGTGCCAATGTCGTATATATCAGACATGGGCTATGTAGGAGGGCGAAGCCCTCCTTTAATGCTAAGTTTGAGTTAGAAATCGTCATTTTTGGTCTAACGCATAGAAATTGGATTGGGCTTTATGGTCAAGCAAAATATCAGCGAGATTTTAAGCCAAAAGTAAAAAAAATGCAAAAATTTGACAAAAACCCACTTTTTTAAGATTTTGACCGTTTTGGTCAACGAGTGATGCAAGAACCTCCAAATTTGGCCCTGCTTTACTTGATTCTGTCCTCCAGCGAATTAATTCTAACTCCTTCTAGATCCGAAGATATAAGCCTTTAAAGTTTAAACTAGCGATTTTCTTTAAAAAACTTTGAAAAAAATGACCGTGGCACTTAAAGGATTAGAGATAAAAATTCAAAAGTCTATAAAAGCTTTTAGCTGAGTTTTTCTTGTTTTCGGGATACAAAATTTCACTGTGCCTCAATTATGAGGAGGTTTCATAAACTCATAGGCTGCATCAGGATTGTAAAATAACGTAAATCGTGTCGATTTAAAATGAATAAAATAAATTTCTTTGAATATCAATCATTAAAATTCTACTAAATTTACAATAAAATCTATAAATTATCCATTAAACTTTTAATATGAACTAATTGATGTCGAACTGAAGATGCTTGGTTCTTCATTTTCATGATATAAGATTCATCAATGACTTCATCTCCATTCGGCTGGTCTGTAAAATATAATGAAGACACAGATGAAATCTGGTCTGTAGAATGTTCATTCAGAAGAGTTGGTTTGGAGGATTGGATGTAGCATTCAGGGATCAAGCTATCATCGTTTTGTTTCAAGTTAGCAGTTTTATTATGCGTGACGTTCCTTTTAGACAGTTGTTTTTTGTTTCTAGAGGTAGGACAATTTTCGTTTCTAGGAGCCGTGCGGCCAGCTTTTGATTGGCGCGAATTTTTCTTTGGTGTGCTGGATGACAAAGGAACTGGCATAGCGTCAATCTCGTTCAAAGAATAAGTTGGAATCTTTATGACATTAGAGCCAATAGCCGTGTTATTTTTGGAATCTTTGGGCTTTCTTTTTAAAGGTGTACTAGCTGAAATCGGTACTGGAATTTTAGATTTACTAAAGCGCCGAGATTTGACCTTTTGATTACTTCGACTTGATACCAGAGATATCGATTTTTCTTGTGTCATTGAATTTTCTATAGACTTTTGTTTTGCATTAGTAAACAGTTGTCGTTTAACTCTTGCGACTCTGTCTTGAAGCTCCTCAATTTTGACAATAACGGGAGATGCTTGTTGGTTCGGATGGTGTTCCTTGTTCACCCAGTCTTGTATCAAACCAAGAGAATTCATTTCAGTACATTGATCACCAAGATTTCTTGAGTTTTGTTGGGCTTTGATCAAAATTTGACCGTCATCTTTGGAGCTGGTTGCATGGTAACCAAGATCTTCAGGAGTTAGAGTACGAGCGGTCGAAGACGCGCGGGATAAACTATCCTCGTTGTCATTACAACATTTCATATCTTGATTCGGTAAATTTAGTGGTTCAACATTGAAACTTTCTAGATTCGAGCCTTTGTTGATAGATTCTTGATTCTCTGTTTTAAAGTTATCGAAAGGTTTCGAGTTATCCTGGCTCAGATTCTTAGTAGGTTCCAGACTCCTTCCGTCTTCACCGCGCATGCCCAATAAAGCATTCAGTGTTTTCCTAAGTAAATCATTATCCAATTCCAAACGTTTCGTTTTTACTTCATTTTCATGAAAATCACTTTTCAAATCAAACAATTGAGTCTGTAGACTATTCTTCTCTTGGTGTAATGTTAAGTTTCTCTTTTCCAACAATTCTATATTTTTGGCACGTCTGTTTAATATTTTACTTATTTCAACGGCATCGACTTCTAGATTATGGTTCATGGTGTGAATGAACGAAGCTGTCATTTTTAAACGCTTGCGTAGTTTCTTTTCGGTATTGACTGCTTGGCGACATCCTGGACAGTCCATTATCGGTTGAGTACCACACCCACTTTCTTCAATTCCTTGGTGATGAGTATAGCTCTGGTGCTGAGGTAAAGCAAACCATTTGTCTTTCTTGATTGTATATGACTCAGATAAACTGTCTTTCCATTTTTTGATTTGTTGGAGATGTGTTTTTGAAGTCACATCTTCGATCGTAACTCCTTCGGTTGATAAGGGTAACCATTGATTCTCGGTCCCAGTTTCATTTTGACTCTCACTTTTCATTAGACTGTTTCTTGAAGATTTTTGAATTTTTTTCTTCTTCATATTTTAGCATAGAAAACGAGCTCATTCAAATTATTTTTCAAACTCCAATATTTTAGACGTTGGATCTTATTGTTTTTTGTTTTCTTTTCCGATTATTTGACGTCAGTTTTGTTTGTGACGAGAATTTATAAAACATTTCTGAATTCGTATGAAAACAAGCGAATAAATTTTTAACTTGGATATAAGAAAACTTGGATAAATCATATATCATCATCATTTCTAGGATCTGTGTGTCGGAAATTCACTTTCAGTTTTATACACGGAGCTCTAATAGATTTATTCATAAGCATTAAACATTAAATTTACAATGGAAAGATTGGGATAAGAACGTAAAGCAGAAGTGTTTCGCTATCCTAGAATCTAAGTTTTTGGGCTTTACGAGGAGTAATGTCCAGAAAAAAGTCCTTATAATTTATGTCGAATTGCATGACCTAAATACTTAATGTATTTATTAAAAAAACTGTTTGATTGTCTTGGGAATTGATTATGCATTGATGGACTCCAATTTCAAATTCAGATTCAAGAACTGAAATTTTGTGGATTACTCTTCCTTTTTAGGCGCGGTATTCTAGATTTGTCAATCATAGAACCGAATGATAGTATTACTAATGAGCCGAAGGTTGGAGGCGAAGAATTAACCGTTCCCTAGAAAGCGAATGTGATCCTGTTACATTCGCGCTGAATTTCGGATGACGAATTAAATCTAGCGCTTTCTTCGAATTTCGAAAACTTAGCGGTAAATATAAATAAGCCTTAATCTAGCATTTATGAGAAATCCATCTCGGCTGCGCAACTTTTGTAGGTAATAAGTGGCTTCAAATCCTACATAGCAGATTATCAACTCTAACTTTCGGCTATCTTACCTTGAACATTTTGACCAGTTCTTCAAAAGATCCATAAATGAATTCAAAGAATGACCTGATTTCTTTATAATTTTCTGTTATCTTCGCCTCCAAAACTGCCGCACTGAAGTGGAAAAACAATATATAAATGGATACCCAAGTCTATTTTCTTCTATCTGCCGAGAGTGCTTAATGATATCAGAGCTTATTCAAGTTAAAAGAAAGCGAGACTTTGATTTATTGTTTCAGAACTTAAAGCTTCATGCTGCCCGTATAGATGACAAACATAAGCTAAAATAAGTTTCTTTCTTTTAATTAACTTATAACTTATAAATGGATATGGAGAATCAATAAAATCAAAAGATTGTCAATGTTCAAATTACATTGGACTATTATCCAGTATTATCATTACTTCGAGGTCGGATGCACCGTTGTGACCATGCAAGTCTGTATCAAAATAATCTGCAGCGGAGACAAAAATGGCTGTAATTTTTGATAAAATTCGAATTAGATGGCGGTTTTGTAGTTTTTGAAAAGATATTCAAGAGTGGTATATTATTATAAAGCGAAGATAAAATAAATCAGAAATGAAGATGATGAAGAAGAAAAATCAATTTCTTGAATAACCATACCATCATCACTGCGAAAAAAATACAAAACTATTTATTTATTCAATCAATAGATATAACATAAAGCTCGTCACAGAAACTAACAAAAAGATCCAGGCAACCAGACGAAAATTTTATGTTGTATTTTGGTTCAATGAATGCATTAATATTTTTTGGAAATTTTTCACCTTGATGATACTTACGAATTTTTTAATATGGAAATAAAGATTTTACAAGAATTTGATTTTTCTTCTTCATTTTTCATCTTTATTTTCTAAGCATTATAAAATCCTGAATAGCTTTTCAACATGTACAAAGCCGATATTCCGTTAGAATTCTATCGAAAGTTATGATATGCGCAACGGATTTTATTGAGACAGACTTTAGCAACATTAACCAAGGCCCAGGTTACGTAAAGTCTTACAGTAAGACACCCCCTTCTCATAGACCCACTGGGAAGGGTCCCACTAGAAAAATTGTCCAAAATATCGTCCCCGGTGGAAAATTATCCTCCCCACTGAAAGTAATCTAATAAACCAATTCTCACTGTAAAATGTTATGCAATTGTTTCCATCCCCACTGAACTTTTTTGACTTAAAAACAAAAGGATTGAGATCTCCAGTCATTAAAAAACATGGGAATATCAATCCCCATCGAGTTTCAGTCTGTTATTTTTATCCCCACTGGCTGAAAAAATTCTACCGGGTTTGTGAGAAGAGGGTGTAGTAAGTATTAAGTATAAGTATATTCATTTGGTGGCTGTCGGCGGAGCCAGGAATGAGGGAGTTTATCCCATTTTCTATTTACGCTAGACCTGAGAGGTCGAATGATGAGGTGGAGCGCCACACCTACCTTACCGCATAGATCAGATTACCCAATCAAAGCTACTCATACGCTGAGTCAGTTGGCGGTGACCGGGGTTTAAACCCACAACTCATGGATTGTAAGGCGAATGCTCTACCGACCGAGCTACCTGGCGACACCGTTTTACCGTGTGACTATACCCTTATAAAATTCCTTACCTGAAATCTTCGTAATTCTTGATTTTGCTATGATTTTCAGCAGGTGGTGGTGGTTGCGGTGGCGGTTGATTATTCTTAGCAATATCATGTTTATTCTTGGCGGAAGGCGGATCAGCAGTTTTCAATTTAGGTAATTGTTGAAGTTTAAAAGGTGTGTCAGAAATGGAGACAAGCTTCTTTGATTGGTTGCCAACACTGCCTTTACCTTTAAAATAAAATGTTTTGCTAAATAATTTTTTTATTTCTTAGAGGCTCTTATGGATGGATTTTCACTCAAAATTGCACTTCACAGAAGAGTATGCTGAAAGACATGCCCACGTGCCCTACTTTTTTTCACGTGCCCACGTGACTTCGGCGCGTGCCCACTATTTTGACGTGCCCACATACCTGCATGCCCACGTGCCCTCTAAAATTTCGCGTGCCCTTAAATTTTTTTAGTTTTTGGTACTTCTATTATTTGGTATTCTATTTCCTCGTGAATAAACTCTTGATCTAATCAAGGTTATTAAGCTATGTAGTACACAAGAGTTGATATGATATGAGTTCCTCAAAATCAGTGATTTTCAGATTGAGACATAATTTTGGGAGATTCCTGGCGTATTCAATTCAGATGTTAATTTAACATGATCATCTTTGCAGACGTTAACGAACCAAATAAACAACTGAATTGAAAAATTGTAAATTGAAAAGTCAACAGAAATTGATGAAATCGATGGGCTTATTTGGAAATAAAGGAAAAACTCTTTAGCTGAAGATAAGAAGAGAAACGGGAGTTTCTAAACGTCGACCAGAAATGACGAC
Source organism: Clytia hemisphaerica (assembly GCF_902728285.1). NCBI lineage: Eukaryota > Metazoa > Cnidaria > Hydrozoa > Leptothecata > Clytiidae > Clytia > Clytia hemisphaerica. The sequence continues at coordinate 1,317,915 of NW_027103621.1, forward strand.
CATGACCGGCGACCACGACCGGTAACCAGATAAATTTGGGTTATCGAGTTTATCTGCTCTCTCCACCGTAGAGAATGTTTAAATCAAGTCCTATTTGTCGATTATTATTGTATTTACCTCATTGTATTGCTGCTGATGACCACTTTGGGGGACCTGTTTCGCAGGTCACCCTGTTTTCTTCTTGGTACATAAGTCAGTCCAGCAACAAGGGTCGAAACTGAGCTACTCAATTACCCTTACAATATTGTCATCGGATTTGTCATTTTATTGAATTTGTAATGTGTATGTCGGATGACAATGGTTATCTAGGTGTGTGGCATTGGGTCGATGGATGTGTACTAAAGTGGCAGTTTTTACACTAGGCTTGGATAGTGGTAAACCGAGTTTAACACGAATATCTTCTTTTCAAGCTTAATGGGCAATCTGGCTCTCTCCATCTTTTGATACAAAACTTTCTATTTGAAAGGTCACAGAGTAGTTCTTGATGGCCAACCCTCTGAATGGACCCCGATTTCAGCAGGTGTCCCTCAGGATTCTATTCTGGGACCCCTCTTATATATTAACGATCTCCCAAACAATATAACCCTTGATCAAAATATTCGCTGATAATTCTTCTTAATTTTCCCTGATTCTTGATCAAACTTGCTGTGTTCAAGGATTGAAAGAAGATACAGAGGATAAATGAGAAGGCTGATCAATGTTCTTCAGCCCTGATCCTTCTAAACAAACGGTGGCAGTCTACTTTACAAGGTCGTTAAATCTACCAAATCCTCCAGAAATTACTTTTGATAATGCAGCCATCGCAGTTTAGGATCATCCAAAAGCATCTTGCTCTCATACTTGATAAAAAGTTAGCCTTTGGCTGTTGTTACCTCTACAAAAAGGTTACCTCTATAAGGGACCGTGTACTACATCTTTTTCCCAAAAATTACTCGCAAAAAATTTCGTCACGTGTCAAGAGTCTTCGTCACTTTTTGACGACGATTTTTTTACCCGAAAAAAAATGCTATATATAAAGGAATTAAGGCTGGAAAGCACCACAATAAATCGAACTGAGTATTTATTACATTTCCTTTAGATTCTATGACACTCCTTGTTGTAAGTAGCACAAAAATACTAGATTTATTGCTAAAGCAATCTTTAAGCTTTTAAATTCAACAGAAAATCATTTGGTGAAAATATTCGTCGACAAGGATAAATTGTCGGTCAAAAGTAATCGTCTACAAAGTCTCCCCGGTGAAAATCTCAAAGCGATTTTTTGCCGACGAATTTTCTACCGATATTCGTAACAATTGTAATAAATGTTTCAAGCAGCCGACTTTGTTTCCACAGAAAGGCCACTTCGGACAATGTGATACCCAAGAAGTAAGATCCAGAGATATCGCTGTTGAGGTTGGTATGGTCTTCGCTACTAAAGGCCGGTCTCCACTTTCGTGCGAAATGAGCGAAAACTTTTTGACGTTTTTGTAAGATCATTGGTAGATTGAAAAACGAAGCAATTCCATTGGTCGAAATCGACGTAACGGATGAAATAAGTAGAACTTCCTTCAACCTTCTTTTTGTTCGAGCGAAACATTTTTATGAGGTAATCTCTTCTTCAGGCAAAAAAGGTTAAGAAAAAAACTGTCCCCTATTTCGCGCGAAAGTTGAGCCCAGCCTTAATCCGACGACGGGTCACCTAAGGATAGCCATTACGGCAGGGTAAAGAAACCTCTGCACAAAAAGTGTGAAAAGTGTGAATCTCCTATGTCACAGTTGTGTTCAACAACATTAATCCACGTGCTTAGCTAATGAGAATGCTCGTATTTGTGTCATTTTATAACGTCACTTTCTAACTAAAAATATTTGACGTCAAACAATATCTTTTTTTAACATTCAAAATTAAAAAGATACAAATTCATAACTTCATTTATTGTTTCTCCATTGATGAATTCAGACGTGTTCGAGATTGAAAAGAATTTTTTTGAATTTCACAATGAAGAGTTGAGATTTTGTTTAAAATAAATTGTTACATTGGAAACAAAATGTTTTTTAGTAAATTGCAAGCAGACGTAAGTTTTTTTTACAACAAAATTTATTTAATAATTCTTTGCTATGGTAAATTTGTATGCCTTAGCATTCCTAACAAAAACATAGGAATTGGAAGACCTAGAATCTTTGCCAAGAATAAACACATTTAGGATTAAACAATTTAGGATTAAATGTCTTAAAATTTATTGCAATATAGTTCTATTTTTTTTTCAAAGAACGTGAAATCTACGAACTTTAATTTTTCATATGTTTTTAAACTTTCAATCTTCAGAAATTTAAAGCTGTCGACAGCGAACGTAGCGTCGACCAAGATAAAAGAAACCCATCTGGTCAAGATGTTGCAGAGTTCAGCAGCTCTACCAAGATTCTACAAAATAACAAAGTAAAGGTTTCAAAATCCTTGGGAAAATGTTCAAAGAAAAACGAAAAACCGAAAACCAAAGTACAATGGTTATCAAGTATTGTTATCGCGTTGGTGATTCTTGTCATGGCATTAGCCACACACTGTTACTTGAAAAACATGAATCTTTTCCTATCATGGTAAGACAAATCATTATCTATTTTCCAGCTGAATTCTTTTGTCCTAGTAATTTAGTAAACCAATGCAATATATGCTTTTTTTATACGAAAATTTTTAGAAGACTAAGGCTAACACTAGGCTGAAAATAGGTCAAAACCTAAGAGCAAATTATGAAAAATCTGAACCAAAGATTACGAAATTGCTAAGAAAGTACTGATTTTAACAGATTTTAACAGATTTGAAATCCATTTTTAAGAACATCGTCAGAACATTTAAGCCTTAAAAAATTAAAAAAAAAATTAAAAACAGCTCAGCCGAACTATGAGCTACTGGTTTGCTGGTTTTTATTAAAAAAAGCGCGTAACTTGTTTGGTAAAAGTCGTATGTAATTGATGATATTGACTCCCGATTATATTGCATGTACAATATGGTGATTTATATTGATTGTGATTTCCTTCCAGTCCGTCCTGTTCTTTCCTAATGCTTAATATCTCATTTTAAGACAAAACCTTTGTTTACAGCTTGGATTCAATCAAGAAATTCTGGTCTGCCGAACCTACACCAACACCTGAGGTTAAACCAAAACCTACTGGCTTGGAAGAAATTCTAAAGAATTTCATCCTTCCCATTATGGTGAGCATGATCATGGTCCTTTTCTTCGGTTTACAATACCTGTTATACCAACCCAAAGGATACAATTTCTGCCGAGAAAAATACGTTCTCAGCGCGATCACCGTTTTCGGTATTTCCACCTTCGGAAAACACTCTATCGTGGAGAGTATTTTGAAAATGTAAGTACAGTACGGCCCTTTTGCCTTATTTCGGGTAAGAAAACTGCATGATAAGTAATATACAGCTAAATAAGAAAAAAACGTATATTAGATGAATTAATTAAATGCTGTTACCAAAAATCTTCTTGATCATTAAAAAAAAACACCTGAGGCTCAAATTGTTCTGAAAGTTTTCCTGAGCTTCAATTAAACTTTAAAATTCGTTCCCATTCGTATAATCAAACTATTTCATTCATTTTCAGGTTTCCATCTATGTTAACAACTTCGAAACCAGTGATACTCACTCCAGACCCACAAACAGTCTCGTTGAAAATGGGACTCAAATACTTTACACTTGTTCACTTAATTTTGGCAACCCTAATCACCCTCGCTTTGTATATTCGCAACATTCCCGCCAAACATGGACACAAGAACCTAAAAAAGTTTGCTGGCATCATTACCGCATTGGTATTTATCTCCATGGCTGGTCACGCTATACTGGCATCTGCAATGTAAACAAGTAAATTTGTTGATGAGTTTTTTTTGGCTTAGCGTTCTTATTACAAATATGATTTTTAATGAGGAAAGGCTTCTACAGATTAAAGTAACCGATGTCTTACTTCGCCATTTTTTGTCGTTTCATTTTATCCTTACGAGATTAATCCTGGTATAACGGCAGATTATTAGTATGGCGAGCAATCAATCACATAAAAAGAAAGTAGAAGTTTAGCCTACAGTAAGGTCGATCAATCGCTCTTAGTCTTCTCCATAATTTTTTACTTTTCCATTTTAAAGACAGCCTTCCCTGCATTCAAATTTCTTCTCGTTCTTAAATAGTGAGAAGCCCGTTGTAGAGATCACCAAACCTCCTGTTGTTAATGAAGACTCCATGCACACAGCACTAAAATACTACGAGTTTTTTCAAATGGCTTTTGTGCTGGTCTGTTCCATTGGTTCGCTTGTACATGTGACAGCTACCCAATATTCTTCCAAACTGAGTTTAAGACAGAAGATTTTCTGTACACTTGTCATGGCTGTTATGGTAACCGGTCTATACTATGGTTTGACCTTGCATAACTCCGATGAAGACCCGTAAGTCACTTTTTTCATATCTCACACCCCTGTCTCAGTGACCCGGTAATTATTCTAAAGCACAGTACATTTTTCTCAATAAGGACAACATTGCAGAAGGGGTCTCACCGGGTCCGTGATACGAGGGTGCTGTTTCGTAATCCAGTGACTCAAATCAAAAAATATCAAAGCCAATATACTCTTTGTCATATTGTAAGATTTTTGCCGTACCCTCCTTGTTTTGGTAAGGTATCAATAACTGACTTGACTACCGTTAACATTACAAAATTACATTTTTACATTTCTCATTAAAATTCAACCTGTGACAACAGACTACAGAATTTTTATCGCGTTTTTCTCAATGTCATTAACCTCAAAAGAATCGAAGTTAGAGAGAAAACTTCTTGAAATATTCAGCTTTAGAATCTCATGTTACACCCTGAAACAAGTGGACTAATTGGTCCAAATTTGTTTATTTACAGTGCTAACAACATCCCAAGTATCCCAGGCTCACAAAAAACATCACGGCCAATGGAATTGAACTATTACAAACTGTTCCAATTTGTTTACATTTTGTTGTTTTGTGTTGGATACTATGTTTGTGGCAAACCTATTGGCTATCAGTTCAAAAGAGAAAAACATCTCTTGTATGCCGTTGTTGTGGCCATTATGGTTTTATTTTGTACTTCAAAAATTTATCCTCAAGAGTAAGTGAATGAAATCAATTTTGCTTATTGTACACTTTAAGTTCTTTATCGGGGCCCCTTTCTCCAGTTTAAAATCAGGTTTCAATTCTAAGCCCTCTTGGCATAGAAAATTGCTTTACAATTAAGATCTTTTGAAGTGGTTCTTGGGTAATGGTAATGCTTTTTAGCGGTATAGGTTCACCTTTAAGTTATAAGGTGCTAAATGAAAAATTGAATAAGAACCTATTCATGATTTTCAGCACGTACGCTATAGAATCTCATTTGATTCCTCGAATTTTCAGCATTAACAAAAAATAAGTCTTTCTTGTAATATTTAACGATAAACATCTTGAAATGATCTCTAGAATCAATAATTTAACAATTGCGCATTTAATTCTTTCATGGAAATAGGTTCTAGTCTTTTTAACCAAACTTTGATCAGTCACATTATTATTTTCTTCTTTCAACAGAATGGATAGCAATGCTCAACCAATCAGTTCTGAATTATCAACAATAGACATTGGAACAAACTGGTTCAGCATTTTTCAAACACTTTTCGTTGTCTTCCTTGGCTTTGGATCTCTCCTAATCAAAATTGAGAGTCTCACATATAATGGCCGACGAAGATGCTGAAAATATCCAAGGAAAATATTTATATATTTTTGAAATTAATGTATTTTTGAAACTTTTTTTTTAATTTTTGCATTGCATATTTCATTTAAATGCACTGCCATATAATCTGTATTGCATTTTTCGCAAACTTTTTTTGGACTTTCGGCATTGCATATTTTATTTCAAATGCACTGCTAAATAATTTGTATTGCATTTTTCGCAAACTATTTTTTTCTTAATTTTTGGTATTGCATATCATTTTCATTGTAAATATGCACTGCCCTTGAAAAAAATGATTTTTAAATTCGTTGGACTACTATTAACTTTGTATATAAATTTTCTATAAAAAACTTAAAAACAACAAATCTAGTACCGTTATATTTGTCTACTTTGAATTGAGCCTTAAATATTTGGGATTTTGGATGTTTAAAAAAAAAAACGATTTTAAACTGCGCTTGTATATTGATTATCGAGTTTTTGTATCCCTACTTTTGAGGACGGCGGGTGACTGAAACGATTTAGAACAACCCGCAGGTCTGACCCGCAAAATCAAGGACGGTAAAAGAGCTGATTTACCATTACCTTGAATTGACTAGGATTTAAACACATAGGAAGCTAACTGTCTCCATCACAGAAAACCACACTCCACAAATTCACTCTTCCAATTCCCAGAGATAATTATTTCATGTGAAACATGGCTCCTCATAAATGATTCTCACAAATGCACAAAGACAAAATATTTTTGAAAGTTCTACTTTTAAAAATAACAATATTTGATGTAAAGGTAAAAGAGGCCCCCCCCCCTGCGGAATCCAAAATCACGCTATCACGCAAATAAATTTTCTCCATCACGCATCACGAAAATTGCGAAAATTTGTCATCACGCAAAAAATAGCCCAAATCACGCATCACGCATCAAATTTTTGCCCTATCACGCATCATGCCAAAATCTTGGTCACGCCATCACGCCAAAAAAAATCTCTAATCACGCCATCACACAAGAAAAAAGTCCCAATCACGCCATCACGCAAACCGCTGGGGGGCCTCGTTAAATCATATTTCAACTTTATTTCGGACAGCACGCCCAAACGCCCTCACAGCCAGCTGCATCTGAGCAAATCACACCGTATCCGAAAGCGCCGTTCGGCATTTTCCACGGTACGGCAAATTCCTAGCTCCCATTCTCCTCGGATAAACAGAGCATGTAACCTTTTTTCTGTAATTGGAGGTGTTCAAATTCTAACCAGAAAATTTCTTTTGAGGACGGTGGGTGACTGAAACGATCTGACCCGCAAAATCCAAGACGTTAAAAATTCTGATTTACCGTCGCCCTGAGTTGATCAGGATCTACTTTAATCGTAGAAATTTTAGCGTTTTAGGGAGTTTTCCCTATTTTCGCTAAAATAAATCTCGCTAAAACACGCCGAATCGACAGATCGCTAAAATCTATCCGCGCGAAATTTCTGGTTATATTGACTTGACACATTTTTATCAATAGGAAGGGTTTCAGTGCAAAGAAATGCTAGAAAACGAATTCAGTCAATAATGTAATACGAATATTCGCTAAAATTTATCCACGAGTAATTTTTTGAAATCGTGATTCGCTAAAATAATTCCAAAAAAATCAAGATTTTCCTGACTCACTAAAATTTCTACGATGAAAGTAGACGTATCGGAAGTTAACTGTCTATGTTAGAGAAAAAATATACATAAATAAACTAAATATTCAAATTCCTAAGACAGTATAATTATTTCATGTGAAACTGATCAGTAGTTCTCACAAACGCGCAAAGACATGAAGATTTTTGAAAGTTCGACTTTGAAAATTCCCTATTATTCGCTTAAATTATTCGCACCTTATTTTGCATTTGTTATATCAGATTTCTATCCTTTGTACAATTTAAATACATCTGAAATAGTACAGAACTCGTTTAAAATCCTTGAAATCGGTCCAAAATTCACATACCTGCACTATCCGATCCCTTTGGAAGTTCTTGTACAGACGTTGTAACGCTACCATTTTTATCACGTGGCGAAACGTTCTTTTCAATCTGTGAAAAGGTGTTTGTGTTTTTCTGCTCCTTGTTCTTGCGCCATTTCAAAATACCAGCCTATGTGAAAGAAGGGTAGAGATCAATTGGCTACAAAACTTCTTTGTCAAGCTCGAACTCAGTCCCTTAGTTCGCTTTATCTATTTTGATAGTCCTCACGAAAGGTATTGTACACCGCTGACCTTTATATATGCCTGGACCAAGCTATATCCGCCACCTTTGATCGGAGTTTTTTTGGAATTGGTACCCGAGAAGAAGCCATTGCAATGTTAGAAATTCACATCTAACGGTGCTACATCATCAAAAGTATTCTAGTGCTCTCGACGCATTTTCAAAAAAACTTCGATCAAAGATTTTGCTTGGCCGGGATTGAGTAACTTGGTCCAGGAATATAAAGGTCATTGGTATTGTATCACATCCATCAGTAAAATGGCCAAGTGGCTCTGCGTACGAAATTGACTCTCTGTACAGTCCGTCCATTATATATATAGTATAAATTTTACCAAAATACTATGACTAGTACTATAGGGGTCGGAAGCATCGAGAAATCCAGATCAGCTGATCTGGATTGCAAGATACTTCCCACCGATCATCATATCAGCAAGAACAACATTATCATTTCTACATGCCTAAGTAGTCAGTCCAAGTACCACATGTCACTTAATTTAGAATCTAGTATACTTCACGCGCTAGATCGGCGATCAGTATCGGTGATTACGGGTTAAAGCATAAACCATGAAATTCACACAAAAAGGATTTAATTCATCTAAAAGTGCAGCTACGTAAAAAAACTCAGAGAAAATTTGCCTGTTAAATAATCTAAATTCTAGGAAACTGGCTAACACTTGGTTTGATTAAAACAACTATTAGATCCAGAAGGAAGGTCTTAAATTAAAGAAATAATTTACGCTGAAATTCCACGTCGAAAAAAACGCCATTTTGTAGCAAAAACATTGAATGTGGAAAAGTTCCATAAAATAAATCTCATTTTTGGATTTTGAATCAATGTTATTAACAGAAATATTCCAAAAAAGGAACAGCAATTTATTTTACATTCGCAACACTTCAAAGAATTCCATTTTGATTCTGGTTGCCTCTATTATTTTCCTCTTTTACACTTACAGAATAACAAGATAGGAAATTTTCATTAGAAATATTATCAATTAAAAATATTCAATATTTTTCATTAGCAACAGGGTATCAAAGCCAAAATGACTCAAATATTTTGAATAGCTTAAAACATACCCAGTTAGAAAAGTAAACTTAGATCAATAAAAGGAACAGTAAAAGCAAAGGCCTTAACCATGCCTTAACTGGGGACCATAGGAAAATTCTTGAAATAACATGTTTTTAGATATAAATGGGGGGGGCAGTCAAAGTGTAATTAAGGTTGTATTATGGTAAATATCTTATAATTATATTGGTTTCATACCATGAGGGGTGCTTTAATTATCAAAATTTGATTTCAAGAAATCAATATTCGATTTTCAAACTTAAATCAAAACAAAGCCATGATATTATCTCTACCATCTTGTGTGTATCCAAAACAATGTTATTTTTTCCTTTTTTTCTTGTCCAGTCGTTTAGCAGTTACAAAACTGTGTTCTTCTATTATTTTTGTTTCACAAAATAGTGAGAAAATATAATGTTCTATAGTTTTCTATTTCCAATCTATCTACTTCCCATAAAAAAATCTTTCTTCTTTTTCTTTTCAAGTTTATTTTTTTCATCATTATTTTTCTTACATCACGGCGTAGACATTCATACATGAATATGACACGTAGCTAAGTAAATGATATGGTCCCATCAATTATTTAATAAATTGAGTATATATTCGAACCTTGAAAATTTTTTTAAAAGAAAAACCAGGGAATTGATGATTTCGTCTATAAATCAAGGGGATATAAAAAAGTGAAGAATATTTTTAGTAAGAAGATTTTGTCCAAATTAATAAATGATTCATTTTTAAGAAGAATTTTTGTGTGAAGTTTTCTTCAATATGAATTCTAAATCTCTCATTTTCAATACAAATTCTATGATTTCACATAGTCAATATCTTTAATAATTCTTCTCAGAATAGTTTTTTCCAGACAGTTGTAAGGTCATCTGAATCGTATAATATACGGTGTTTAAGAACTGAAATCTAATGTTTATCCAGAAATTTTAATACAACTACAATTACAATTTTAAGACAATCTCTTCTCACATTATTAGCTATCCGATGAAAAGCATTCACAAGATGAGTAACTAAGTATATAACCAGTATAGGTGTTCAAAAATTGGATCTCGATTCAGAAAATTTGTAGAAAAACCAATATATGGACAGACAATAAAACTAAAGGAAAGAACGATGAATAAAATTATAATCCAGAATAATTTTCTTACAAAAAAAAGAAAGAATAAAGTTATCAAGGTTACTTGGGGACAAACAAAAACCTCATTAATATCATATTTAAGATATTCATTGGTTGAAACTATGACAATATAACGTCATAAATAGTAAACACACACTATCAAGGTCACAAAAAAATACTGCACGTAGATTACCAAATACAAGCAGATCCAAGTACCCGTTTTTGTTTTAATAAAAACCAGTAAATTTTGGCTTAGGCCGGGCTGTTCTTAATTTTTTTGAAATTTTCAGGCTTAAATCTTCTTACTCGTTCTTACGATGTTCTTAAGATTAGTTACTTAAAATGGCTTTGAAATATGTTAAAATCAGTACTTTCTATTTCTAAATATTATCTGAAATTTGAGGCTTAGGCATTTTAGGATTGTTCTCAATTTGTTCTTAGGTTTTGGCCTATTTCAGCCTCGTGTTCTTATAACAAAAGCCACATAGAGACCATATATAGACGAAAAAAATCAAGTTTTTCTCTAGTCTGTCGAGGTAAAAATAATCAGTAGCAGTAGTACTTTTGAATGTGCCGAAAACGAATTCTTTCGAAATTTTTCACCCTGTTGGAGCCGTTTAACAGTAAGAAGATCTCACAATTTTAGTTTCCTCTTCCTAAGACAATAATCAAAAGTTTTAAAATCTGAAGTCAAGTGCTGGTGCATAATCACAATCAATCAAGAGTTTCTTAGGAGTAATTTAAAAATCAAATACAATTTTCTGATTGAATCATATTGAATTTATTATCTTACTGATTAACCTTTCGAGCATCTTCCTATTTTTTTACTAAGGGAAGCTAGGCCCCCCTTAATCCTAAGATTGATAAGTGCTATGACCTTGAAATTTCAAGCAGTGGTAGATATGGATAATCGAAGATGATTTACAAAATTTTACCATTTTTGACTATAAATCACAAGTTAACTTCTAAACTTAAATAAAAGAATTCGACTTTAGCAATCAAATCATTTAATGATAAAAAAGTGTCAGAAAATGAAGCTATTTACAGGCAAAAAAACCTGACAACATTGTGTAAGGTTAGTGATCCTTACCGGATTTGAAACAGACTCTTCTTGAATAAAATCATCATTCTTTACATTTTTCTGGTTATTTTTCAATGAAAATACTACAGAGCAAGACACATCATTTAGAGTGAAAACTGGATTCTTGACTGCTGAATATTTGCTGGAACGAAATCTAAAAGCCATTCCTTTCAAATAAGTTCCTTGTAGTAATGACTCCAGTGTTATAAGTTATCAAGGATTTTTTCACATTTTATGTTTTAGTCAAAACGTTCTATTATTCAATCATTTCACATGTATGACATCTTTAGTTCAGCTAAAAATTCCTCTCAATCCTGAAAGCAGTACTCATAAAGCGTGATAGATAGATTCCAAACTTTAATTCTATATTATTGTAAAGGAAGAACATTAAAATTAAAATTTAAACAAAGCAGTTTTCTAAAGAGAGAATGAAATATAGAACAGCAGGCAACTTGACTTTCATAAAAAAGCAAGAACAGTTTTCAAAAAATATATATCCAAAATAATTTTTCCTTTCTCCTATATTTTCATTTGTTTCTGTGAATTTTTGATATTTCAACTGTGACAATACTCTACTATACAAAAGCATGAAATCAGGATTATATCAGCATCAAAATTCTGACCACAGCTAACAGTGGAGCTATTGCTAAAGATTAGCAATATATATCAACTCTAACCTGCAAAATACTCAATAATGTACCATGACATTGCATGCCTGAAATTGTGATTGTGCTTATTCTGATACCTAATCATAAAATAACCCCAAAATCATGAAAAAATACAATGTGTAAAAGTTTGAAAAAATTTGAAATAAATACAAATAAGACAAATTCAATTAAGACCAAATGTAAAGAAAGTCTATTAACAGGTTTGAAGTCAATAAAAATGAGCCATTTCCCTAAGGGAGTTAGGAAAGGTGACAGAGATTGAGAAAATCTATTTACAGACAATTTGAAATAAAATTGGCAAGAACAATCAATCACCACTTGGACATGAAAGTTACATCGAAACCTGTTCAAATTCATTCAAATCAGAAGACTTGCCATGAAATTTTGAGGAGCAAGATTATCACTCTTATTGTTAACCGGTTACTTTTTCGAAGCAGGCTACACCACTTTTTTGTGGTTCTTTTTGCATGACGACGGGCCTACACTTCACAGAGTTGCCCCTCGTTAGGAAAATTCATTGTGACATCAGTTTTTTCAAAGGAAAATGAACAATGCGTTGACATCATTTGTCACATCTTTCATTTTTGACTTATAAAATTAAAACAATTTTTGATCTTTTTTCGCTTGGATTTTTTTTCACTTTTTCACTATTTTTCTGGATGAAGCGCAAAAAATCAATCAAAGCTGAAGGAAACTGTTAACAAATACAATAATGACTGTTGCAAGCTTGGTTGTTACTCTTGACCTCGAGCAATATTTCTCTGTACAGCTCTCACAAGCTGGTCATTATTGTATTAAAGTAACTCTCTACTTATAATGATCAATGACCCGCAAATGAATGATCAAAATACCCAGATGCCTGCTCTTTAAAACGCACCTGTCAACCTGTAACCTGCTTTATACTTATATTCAGGTGAGTTGCGGGAGGCTCCTAGGCCCATCCTTACTATTGTAGACACTTTTGATGAATACCTCATCAACACCTTGGTTTGACTGTCCAATTCCCCTGTATGACATTGGTTAATGACCTGTGTGAAGATTTGTTCTGCAACTAAGATTAATAAAGATAACCACAGTAACCACAGGTACCACTAGCCTATGAATTATCAATCTCGTCTTTAATACCAAGTTAGGAATTTCCGAATGTAAAAAGAAATTTCATTTGCATTGCTGTTCATCTGCATTGCTGTTCATCTTTGTAACGTCAGATTTTTAATGACATATCTCATTTTGAGTTTCATCAGCCCACTGCAGGGTATTCTCTTGCTTCCATTAAAGGAGAACCTATCGGTCTAATGAATAAGAAGTTTCCCTACAGCATTTGTATCCAGGCAACAGCAGTCCTATAAAAGGCAAATCAATACACCTTTGAGCCCCTAGCAGGGTTCGCTTTTAGGGGACGGGTAATAAATTTACAAGGAAGATTTGTTCTTGTTGACACAGCATTTTTGGGCTACAACTAAATAAAACCAACAAAATTCCCTCCAAAAATCTAGAGACATTTTTGATTCTATTGGGTGGAGTTCAAACTATTTGAACCATTCGAATAGCTTAACTACCTTATTGGAACTAATTTTTGCGGGAATTAATTTTAGCATTTTTCGCAGCTTTAGAAATTTGAATCCACGAAATACAATTTTTCCGATTTCATCCAAAAATTGGGAAAAAATGTCAAAAAAAGGGCAAAACCAGGGAGGGTCATGCAGTTACTATCCGACACTATTACAATTACTACCGTGGTGGTCTAAATTTTCAAAATTTGAAAAACAGTTACTACCCAAAGGTAGTAACTGTAGTTGAGGGCGGTACCAAATTCAAGTCTGAAGAAAAACAGTTACTACCCATAGGCAGTAACTGTAGTTGCGGGTGGTACCCTTTCTCAAATTTGATGAAATTGATTACTACACAAAGTACTTTTTTCACTCTAAATTGCCTGATTTTAGCCCATATACCCTATTTTGGCGTTTTCAGATGTACAATTTCTACCCCCTGGAAATTCCCCACTGTTTATTAGGAGGGAACTGACTGTTTCTTTAGGGGAGTATCCATCTTCTGATATTTGTAAACACTTCTCTTTTTGGATTTTGAAATCAAATATTTTCAAAGCATTCGAAATGTTTCAACACTAAAATTGAATGCAGTTTTAGGCTCTATTTAAATCAAGCTTTAACTTTCATAAAGAAGATAACTAGGAAGTAAAGGTAAAAATCATTTTAAAAGAGGCTATTGGTATTTTTAAGTTTTGCCTGTAATCTGCTGGGCTGGGCGTGCCCCAAGCTCCAATCTTCCACAGGCAAAAATTAAAAAATATTAATTTTTTATCAATATACTTTCTTTAAATGATTTTGAAACTTTTTCGTAGTAATATTTTTTGTTCCCTGGAAGGTTTTCTCTCGAATGAGCCAAAAAATTTAGAATTTTGACAATTTTTCATTTTTCGATGACGTCATCATTTATGACGTCATTATGCCTTATTTCCTTAATATCTTGAGATATATGCATTTCCAGTTATAGGTTGTGACCTTTTTCTTTACCAGTTTTCCATGCTCTTTCGAATGGAACAAAAAATTTTCTGAATTTGACGACTTTAATTTTTTGTTGCTATGGTAACCAATGACATCATTTTCCATGGCAACAGAGGTGTTAGAATTTTGTAACCCAAAATTTTCTTGGTCCTTGAGGGGTCAGGGCATCAGATCAAAAGTTAGTTTGCTTGTAACAAACCTGTGCACACAAGAATACATAAGCCCCTGCACTACTGTTCTGCTAGCCTGGATATTCAGACCGTAAACTATTTCATCATCTAGTTTTTTTTAATATCTTGTCTCTGGTTTACGGTCTGGTCCAAGTAACTCGTCTGCAGGGATATCTGTCCCTGCATATGCGAGTGTCTCTAGTTGGTCTGTACGCGCCCAGTCACTGAGCAGAATTTTCGATGCGCGCGCATAATTTATGGAAAAAGCTGACCTTGCAAAAAAAGATAAACAAATGAAAATGAAAGCGCAGGTTCATTTCTAAACAAAATGGCCGCTGGAAAAGAGCCTTTATAAATGTGGCTGATGTTTTGATGTAGCTTAAAGTAGTTTTGAAAGTTTTTTTGAGTTTGTAAAAGAGGTTTTATAGTAAGTTAATTATGTGTGTCTGCCTGGGTTTACAACGTTTTGATAGTCTGTCAACAAGGGTTCACTCACAGGCAGTATCAAACAAACTGTACCCAATTTTTTTAGTTGCACCAGACTCTAAAATTTTAGAAACTTTGTATGTTGAGGTAAAAGTGATTTTTTCTGAAATTTTGAGTCTGGATACCCAGGCTACTGTTCTGCCAGATTCCAGATAGTAACTTTAAAATGGGGAAATCTTGGGGTGGTTATTCATTTTTTTGTCAAGAAAACAGTTACTACCTTAGGTAGTAACTGTTAATAAAGGGTGGTTGAGATTGTTAGCATCAAAAAGACACTTACTACTCATGATGTCTTGTAGTAACTGCATGACCCCCCCCTGGCAAAACCGCTATTTTCCATCTGAGGAAAATAGTCAGTCCGCGGTAAATTTTACAACAAGAATCTTGTTGTGCGCCAGAAAGTCAAAAACAAAATTTATCTGGTATGGCGTCCTATTTTCAAACATAATCACACAACTTTATTGTCATTCCCAGTCTTACTAAAAAGAAAATTTTGAGATACAGTAGCATATTCGTCAGATTGATGTTTTCACCAATCCCTTTTTAGAGCTTCAGTGTGGTGGGCAGAAAACAATCACAATCTGATCTCAGGTTATTTATTGCTCACTTCCATGCACAAGGGTATCTTACATTTTTCACATAGCTACATAAGCACTCCTACATTTGTGTTTTCAACACTGATGTCGAAAATATTTATTTATAAATCTATGCTTACAGTGATGCTAAGGGTTGATAGGTGTATTAATTAGATTATCATTCTGACATTAAACAAATTTATAATGCTGCTGTAGTAAATCAGTTATATCAGTTTATTCAATACCCGGGGGGTTACTTAGGCAAATGGAGGGTACGGTGTGTGCCGCCCTTAAGGGTACCTTTTTTGGACTTTCAAAGTCCCGCTAAGGGTCGGAAAAATCAGAAAATCAAATTTCAGTCCCACTAAGGGTCAGAAAAATAGGAAAATTCCAACTTTTTACCCCCTGAAAGATGGAAATTTGGTCAAAATTTGTCAAATTTGTCCCGCTAAGGGTCGTAAAGTTGCCAAAATTTTCCTTGGTTTGCTCTTTTTTAGTCCCGGTATAAGGGTCCAAAGTACGAAAATCGGGTGGCACCCCCGTCAGCTCGCAACCCTAGTACCCCCCCCATAATAGACCGTGTTGACAGGCTGACACATCACATAGCAAAAATTAGGTCCCCACTGAATTTATTAAAGTCCCCCCAAAGATTTATGAATTTTTTGTTAGCCACCAGGACTTTTGACCGTATGTAGTCGTAGACACTTTCAAAAAATTGATCCAGTATAAAAAAAAGAGTTTTAATGTAAATTGCGTTCAGTTCTAAGTTTAAGATAAAATATTTTGCACATTTTCTATAAAAATATTGTGCCGCAGAGGAAAATTTTTCAGTTTCATCATCGCAATTTGAATAATTGAAGCCAACTAGTAAGCTGAATTATTTTAGCCCCCAGGTTAAGCGATGAGATTTCAGCTCCCCCAAGTACATAGGTGTACTTCCAGCCTCCTTATTTTTTGGGAAAAATTTAGGGTGTAACCCCCCCCCCCAACAGTCCAACCAGCTGACGCTATGTATGCTGACTTGAGATCACCTAAACTATTTTGAAAATAAAGTTGCCTACCCTGTTTAAATTGCTGAGAGATCGTCTGTATTCAAAATGAGTGGGCCTTTAAACAATTTCTTTATCTTTTAAACTAAGTTAAAATGTTTTGGTTTCTCCAAGTTAAAGAGTTAAAGTTCCTAACTCCTGGTAACTCGTCCAACAAATCAGCCAAAAATAAGGATGGAAATGACGCGAAAGTTTAGTATTGCTCCGCCACATGGTTAAATATTTTGATTCTGCGCGAAGTAACATCCTGCGAACCAAATTTATCGATCAAAGTATCAAAATCGGAATTTCGCTTTCTGCCCAAATAGAAAAGTGCTCTGCGATTAGGTACAATTGACCAACAAAAATGGTAGCCAAAGTAGTGACAACACGAGAAAATTTTTTAAGAAACTTCGTCGCCTTTTTTATTTTCACTTTGTTTTCCTTCAACTTTTCATCAAGAGCTGGCTGAGAAGATTTCAAACAGTCCAAGGTATACTTTTGCTGTATTCAGATTAGTTGATTTCAGTGTCAGTTAGGAACATTTGGCAAGTTCCTGTATGCAGCCAGGCAGCTGCAATTAAAACTAGCCGTATACGTATAGACCTTTTTTCAAAGAGGACGTCCTGTTGAATAATAATGTAGTCCAGCCATAAAAACAATGATAGAGCCATGCATAATTATTGTATCATGCATATTGTAATAATTATGCATGGTTTTATCATTGTTTTTCTGCTGGACTACATAATTATTCAACAGGGTGGGTGGCCTCTTTTTTGAAAAAAGGTCTATTGTATAAGGGTTGCGAAGCGATCCAGACTCCACCTCAAATTGCAAGTTGCTAGCAAAATAAGAGACATTCTAAAAATCTCTCTAAAGCTACAACACCCGCGCGTGTCGCGCCGCCCACATCGCTCTTTTCTTTCCTTCTAGTTATTCTAGTGTAAATGGTGCCTTATATTTGTGGAACGATCGAACATTTTTATTTGAATCGTCTATCGAAATCATCAAATCATATAAAAATAAAACAAAAATAAAGATGTACAAAGATGGCTTGTTGGTTCTTGGGCAGTTTCGATTTATTTTTCTTGACAAATTCGACAAATTTGATTACCTCCGTATACTTCTTTATCATAGAATATCCACTTAGTTTTGCAAGGTAAAGTTTTGTTCACTAAAAGAGCACTCCTCCCGCCCGTGCAACTTGCAAAAACCTCTCATTGATTGACCTTATTTGATACTTGATACTTGATGTTAAATAAAGTCAATGAATGATGAAGATCCTTTCTGTCACCGTTCAAACTAATTTTTTTTCCATTTAACAGCAAAATAAACATTTAAAACCGAAGAACCACTGCCTAGATTGCTTAGATGCGTGCCGTTCGCGCGGCAATTTGATCAACTTCAGATTCTAAGTCCGTGTGTCGGCTTCCGGTAATTTTTTTGCTGTTCACTGCTACGGTACACCATTTTAAAACAGCATTTTTCGCTGTCCTAGCTACCAGACCGAGAAAATTTTCGTAGCTTCAAGCCAAACAAGGTCATTTTGACGAAATCATCGGTTTGAAGATCAGTCCATCACAAACTGCCATATAAACAAAACTCAACATTCTCACAAAAGTTGTCTTTTTGATTTCCCAAACATTCGTCTAACGCGTTCATTTCAACAATAATTATGTAATTGCAATTTCGGTCAGTCTGCAATCGGCTTCAACATATACACACATGTTTTTATTTACGTGACCGAAATGCCTAGTAAAACAATCCGGGGGTAAGTGGCGAAAGAACACAGCAGATTATTGTAAAGTAAAGAAATATCTTTTGGTATTGACAATCCAATATGATATATTATATTATATTTCCCTAATTCAAAAATCAAAAATTCATTTTTCATTCGCGAAAAATAAAAATAAGAAAATAATGAATTAATATTACATACTAAGACGCCCCCGTCTTTTACTCTCGTTTAATTCCCGATCTGGGAAGGTGCAAAACGCCCGTCCCCGCCCAATATCCACCCAATCAGCTTAAATTCACTTTAATTGTCCTTTGACTTTCAAAATTAGTATTTAAGAGCATTTTCTGTAAGAATCAGGCAGGTCGAGGAAGTGATATCCTCAGATTTTGCCCATTTTTGGATATTTTGTTCAAATACATGAAAATAGATGCTAGTCAAAAATAGTGTGACATTTTTATTTCTCCAAAAAACACCAAATTTAGAATTTTGTCAATAACTTTCCAAATCTTGGTATCCTGAAATAAGATTCAGGAGGCGATAGAGCTAATGAAGACAAAGCCATGGATATAGGTATTTCCCTTATTGGAGCCAGTTTGAGGTTGACAGACCAAAAATGACCATTTCAAGGAAATGTCATCCTCAGAAAAGGGAACTAAAAAGGAAATGTAAAAAATGGGGAGAATAGCCTCCTGGATAGTTATACAAGACAAAAAGTGTAAAAGAACAAGATTTCTGTATATTACCTAATTGAGGTTGACAAAGTCGAAGTTATTAAAATGCACTGTAAACCTCAAAATTGGACTTTGAACATTACAATAAGTTTTAAGCAAGGCAAAAAAGCTAAGCAAAGATAGATTTTTAAACAAAACCCATTAAAATGAGCTGTTTTTGAGGTTGACAAGCCGCAAAAGTCTGTATTGAGTCAAAGTGGGAGAAAAGGCTTTTTGGGCTGTCAACCTCAAAAAACGCTTCAATAATCATTTGAATCCAATTCCTAGTCTTTCTGTCTTAAAAACAAATATAATTGAGGTTTACAAATGATTTAAAGAGCTTCTGGCTGTTTCCATCATTAGACACTTTACCTTGCATTGAAATAAACGTTGTTGTAAACCTCAAAACTTGCTCAAATAACAGATATTTCCTGGAAAAAGATTTTTAGATGGTCAATAATGATATTTGTAAGCCAAAGTCATCATATTGATCTACCTTTGTCAAAGTTATGCACAAAACTAATGTTAACCTCATTTTTGGAGCCATTTAATAAATGTCAACCTCAAATAACACCCTTCATAGCAATTTTCAACCCTTTGAGATAATTTCAGAGCTATAACATATCCAAAATCTAATTCAAAAGTCAACTTACAAGGTGTCAAAGAGCCCTAACAGTGTCAACCTCAGGTCATGTTAACCTCAACTTTAGCTCCCACTTCAAAAAAGCGTATCTCGAGTTAGGGTAAACCTCATAAAAAGATACTTATATGCCTAGAAAGCAAAATTATTCAGGCTAACCATACTAAAGTTTCAGTTGTCAACCTCAAACTTAGCACATTTTATGGGGCTAAATGTAAACCTCGACAAAAATGTCACAAATACCCCCTCTATTTTTGACCAGCATCAATAACATCCTATGAAAATTTTTTTGAAAGATCTTTTTTTGTTCCCAAGATATGGACCTTTAAAATTTGGGCCAATTTGCCCAAAAAAGTGCACTTTTGATAAATCTTTGACTTCAAGAGCAATTTTAGACATGATCAAGCTTAAGATTCATTTCAAAACATATTTCACTGGAAGAAATCAATGGGTTCTTTGAAAAAATTGCATTTGAGAAAATTTTCTGACCCAATGGCTAGAAATCATTGCCTGAAATCACAACATTTCTAATTTGAATAGATTTTTGAGAGCAATTAGCTGGCTGGCCACAAGTGTCACATTGATATTTTTATATTTTTCTGAAGACTTTATGGTCATCTTTAACTTTCAATTAAAATTTCCATATGACACTTAAGGCCACACCCTAAAATGGAGGTTAAACATAGCTTTTCGCTCAATTTTTAGTGTTTTCAATGAGCTTTTAAAGCCATGGCCCTAAGTTCCACCATTGAAACAAACCATTTTAGTTAGTGTTTTGGCCATATTACCCAACCCCAAAAATCAAATCCATGTGTTCTAATACCATTTTTGCACAATTTATCTTCGAAAATCTTTTTAAGTCATCAAGACTTAGCCAATTTTTCCCTTAGCAAAATGCATTGTTTTTCCCTAGCAACCAGACATCCAGCTTTATCAAAATTTTCCAAACTGTTTCCTAGTGGTTCCAGACCATGGTAAATGCCTTAGATTGCAATAGCAAAGTCTTGGACACAATTTTCATTGAATTTTAGGGCATATTAGGGTCGCAGAGACAGAAATAGCAGACCCCAACAGGTAACAAGGAAGCAACTTTGGCTGATGCTTTTTGTTAAGGGATAAATTGGCCAAGTCTTGATGACTTAAAAAGATTTTCGAAGATAAATTGTGCAAAAATGGCATGGGATCATCCCCCCCAGGAAGATGGGGGGGAATCAGATTTTGGTGCCAGGGGGGAAGTGAAAATTTCAAGCTTGATGGGGGGAGAAAGGCGAATAGGGGGTATATTCAGTCCTCTACCTAGTGGGGGGAGTAATAGGATGAATACAGACCTTCCTGGTGTGTTTGGGCATTCAGGCTTATGAGCCTGTCTTTCTTGGGATTTTGAGAGTCTTTTTTTTGCTATAGTAGCTTGCGCGAATTGAGGCAAGTCTGGATCATCACTTCGCAACCCTTATACAATACGGCTAGGGGGATTTCCCAATTAGGGGGGGAGCACGAATTTTAAAGACAGGTGGGGGGGAAAGGCCAGATGGGGGATTTTAGCTCATATTAGGGGGGACCAAAAAGCTGGAGGACGCCATGAATGGTATTAGAGCACATGGATTTGATTTTGGGATTGGGTAATATGGCCAAAACACTAACTAAAAATGGTTTGTTTCAGTGGTGGAACTTAGGGCCATGGCTTTAAAAGCTCATTGAAAACACTAAAAATTGAGCGAAAAGCTATGTTTAACCTCCATTTTAGGGTGTGGCCTTAAAAGTGTCACATGGAAATATTAATTGAAAGTTAAAGATGACCATAAAGACTTCAGAAATATATAAAAATATCAATGTGACACTTGTGGCCAAGCCAGCTAATTGCTCTCAAAATCTATTCAAAATTTGAAATGTTGTGATTTCAGGCAATGATTTCTAGCCATTGGGTTAGAAAAATTTTCTCAAAATGCAATTTTTTCAAAGAACCCATGGATTTCTTCCAGGAAAATATGTTTTGAAATGAATCTTAAGCTTGATCATGTCTAAAATTGCTCTTGAAGCCAAAGATTTATCAAAAGTGCACTTTTTTGGGCAAATTGGCCCAAATTTTAAAGGCCCATATCTTGGGAACAAAAAAAGATTTTTCAAAAAAATTTTCACAGGATGTTATTTTCATGTATCTGAACAAAATATCCAAAAATTGGAAAAATCTGAGGATATCACTTCCTCGACCTGCCTGATTCTGCCTGATTTTTACAGAAAATGGCTCTTAAAAATTATGAATTTATAATAATTACAAAAACAAAAAAATTGATACTTCATTAGTGAAATATTCAATAAATTCCAAGTTTCAATTTTCAGTGGCGTTTTTCTAGTGCTTTGTTGATCACGCAATTTTTGCGTCACACAAACTTTCTCGGGCGCTCGTAATAATTATGCATTGCCAAATTTAGTTCTCCATTATCAAGTCAGGATCGATGGTGACGTCACCTAAGCATAAAAAAGAAAGGATTTCGTCAGTTTTATGCATATATTAATTTGCGAGATATTCTATTCGCCGCGCGAGCGCACTTTTCGTAGACTAGTCGGAATACTTTCTTTTACTTGCAGGATTGATGGTAACTTTTCATCTTCGTTATTTTTAAAATGAAGCACAACCGAAAAAAAAACGAAACTTCAGAAAGTTGCGTATTTCCAGTGAGTAAACGATTCTGACAATTAACAAAATTGATGATGATAATTTTTTTTCGGTCAGGCAAATGTCTCGTATTGGGGGTTCTAGTCTTGACCCCTAAGCCTACGCGAGATTGAAGCGTTTGGGTAAACGAGACAAAACTCCAAAAAAGCAGGTGTTTTGAAGCGCTTCCGTGCGATCGAAATATCGCTGTTTGTGACGGACTGAAGATGTGATATAGCAAATTTTCGCTTGGGATAGAAGTTAAAGCTACGTGCACACAATATAGCAAAACTGCTTCGCTCATTTATTTTATAAATTTGCTTTGCAAAATCATAACAACACTCATTAAAAAGTGGCGTTGTGTCTTTTCTCACCTTTTCTAGCCTAGACAATGTAGCAAACATAGTAAGTATAAGGACACTGCGCTTTTAATTGGCTTTTTTGCGTCGGAAAAAAACTTTTTCAAACTTTCAGCAATGATTGACCAAACTGTTACAATGAAAATAAAATTATCCAGCACATTTTTTATCTTCTTACCTTTTTCATCTTCTTACCTTTTTCATCTTCATTGAAGCACTTGAAGTTTACTAAAGTTAAGCACATAAGATATTCTTATAATTATTGATATTCACTAAAACACTATTTGTTGTGCGCAGCGGTAGAGTGCATGACGTAACTTGCGCTGCAACTAACTAACTTGCCTTCTGTTGGCAGATCATTTTGGGCGTTTTGGCGTTACCACCCTCGAAGCAGCAGGCGCCTCTGTCTTTTTGCAACACTTTCCACCATTTTAAATAGCTTAACAATGGATCCAAAAGGGCGCCATAATCTTAGAAGATAATTCGTTTTGGTCTCCGGCTTTAGGAAGTAGCAATGTTTTGGATTGTTTTGATGGAAAATGGTAAGAAACTTAAGTTTACAAGTTTCATTTAGGTTTCACTGGCTGATAGAATGGCAGGATCCTGAATGGTTTCCCTAACTGGATTTGTATACCTTAAAGCCATTGACCTTTTACATAGTTATAATGTATGTTGATTCAGCAGATTGACATAAATAGAATCTTTTGTAATGAATAAAGAAAAATGTGGAGCAAGATTTTTTCTTCCTTTTATTTACAAATTTGAAAGGACTCTTTTATTAAAATTTTGCTGACGTCAGTTTCAGACGAGTCGGGTGTATATAACACCGTATAATTCCTTTAATTCCATTAATTTTTGCGCGCCTTTTTGTGCACCCTTTTATATTATTTTCGCGCAGAATCAGGTGGTTTCAGTGATAGTCTGTTACCCCCTGTGGACGACATTGATTTCCGTAACAATTTACTTTTGAAAAACTTCAGGATTTCCATAACATTTGAGAATTTTAAGGAAAAATCTTGGATTTTCCGAAACTTAGCACTTAGGGGACCCGTCCATATTCATTTGACAACCCATAACATCAAATTGACATTATCCTCTGAACCCCCCACCCCCACAGATAACGTCAAGCGATGTATACCAAAAGTTGTCGCCATTTTTTCATCAAAGTTTTCCCGTTGCAAAGTCCATACTTGGCTGGCTGTACCCTTGCGTGCATGTGGTCTTCTAACTAATGACCTTTATTTAAAAAGAAATTAAAAGCTCCACTTGGCGCTAGGTCCATGCCGTGCTTTAGGCGTACCACCTTCTTTGCCCACATGTGCGATATGGTTTGCTCGATGGCGCAAACAATGAAAATATGATGTAATGATATCATAGCGAGAACCAATGGGATTATGCGAGCAAATTTTCATGTAATTCATACACAAATATTTTTTCGACAGCTTAAAAAGTAAAGTGTAGTTGTTGGTAAAACAAATAGTCGCAATTTTCACAAAAAGGTACACCTTTGATTTCTTATAACGTCAAATCTAACTTTTGAAAAACCCTGGCCTGGGGTACGAGGTTGTTATCAGTATTGAGATTATTTAACTAAAGAAATTGGTCATTTTAATTTTCAACAATTGAGTCATTTTGCTCAGTGGCTAATTATTTGGATATTCCAGGATATTTGGAAAGGTGCCGCCTAAGTTAGAATTAGTTACACAATTCAGTTTTCATTCAACCAAATAGACAAAAAATTACCGAATAATTTTAGTGTTTGATTTGCTCCCTTGTGTTTGCTCCAAACTTAAGTCGAGCAACCACGCTGCTGCAGTGAAATGCAGCAATAGATAACATTCTTGAATATATAGCTTTTTGTCGAAAATTCCTACCAGTTAATTGACCACATAAAAATCAACGCACGTCACCTAAAAATGAACGCCCCTCCTAAAATACAATAAACGCCCGGGGCGAATGTGAAAGACCAATTCATTGAGTTTAAAGCCCGAAGGGCTAGAGTAGAAGACAAAAAGAAAAAGTGAAGCCACTTAATTTCCTATCCAGAACGCCCCCAAAACGCGCTGCGCTCATGACAACAGATTGGATCTAATGGTTTCTTTGTTTTTGAGTACTATATTTTTCGAAATCTAGCGATAGATTTTACTTTCAGTCCGGCATTTGTGTGAAAACCACGCGCAGGCGTTCTGGATGGAAAATTAAGTGGCTTCATTTCCCATCGAAAAGACTCTACTCTAGCTCCTTCGGGGCTTTAAACTCAATGGACCAATTCATCAATTACGCAAAACGAAAAGGTTGGTACTTTGATTCGTAAATTCGAAGAAAAATTTGTATTCTAGGGTTTAGATTAATTAATAATTCAACTTGATTTTTAAAAAGAATCTAAAATTTCCAGCATTACTTTGTTTTTTCCTTTACACTTTGCATTGATATATTTTAAATTTTATCAGGGTTACGATATGGAATTTAAATATTGTGAAACATTGTAAACAAATCTATATCAAGGTTTTATTTTAATTGTATTAACACCACTACATTATATCAAATTTGGAAGTATTTCAAGCAACAAATCACTGTTAAAATAAAATGAAGAGGTGGAAATCTAAACCAAAAACATCAAGCTTCCCATAATTGAATTATCAGATTATATAGTTGTCGGGCGTGTAATTTAATAGTTTTTGACTTCAAATTAATAAGCTTTTTCTTCCACAATAATACCCGAGATTAAATAAATAGTACCTTTCCATAACTGAATTATACAGTTAAATTTACACTCATAATTTATTAGCTTTTGAATCCTAAATTAAAAAGCTTTTCATCTCTCAAAATATATTACAATATAATGCAAGATTAATAATGGAATTAAACTGAAAATAATCATCTTTCAATGATTAAGTTATATAGTTATCAGACATGTAATTTAATAGTTTTTGAATCCTAAATTAAAAAGCTTTTCATCTCTCAAAATATATTACAATATAATGCAAGATTAATAATGGAATTAAACTGAAAATAATCATCTTTCAATGATTAAATTATATAGTTATCAGACACGTAATTTAATAGTTTTTGAATCTTAAATAATCATCTTTCCACTATTAAATTATATAGTTATCAGACACGTAATTTAATAGTTTTTGAATCCTAAATTAAAAAGCTTTTCATCTCTCAAAATATATTACAATATAAAGCAAAATTAATAATGAAATTAAACTGAAAATAATCATCTTTCCATTATTAAATTATATAGTTATCAGACACGTAATTTAATAGTTTTTGAATCCTAAATTAAAAAGCTTTTCATCTCTCAAAATATATTACAATATGAGGCAAAATTAATAATGAAATTAAACTGAAAATATTCATCTTTCAATGATTAAATTATATAGTTATCAGACACGTAATTTAATAGTTTTTGAATCCTAAATTAAAAAGCTTTTCATCTCTCAAAATATATTACAATATAAGGCAACATTAATAATGAAATTAAACTGAAAATATTCATCTTTCAATGATTAAATTATATAGTTATCAGACACGTAATTTAATTGTTTTTTAATCCTAAATTAAGAAGCTTTTCATTTTTCAAAATTGCATCTGATTTTAATAGTGAAAAATCTCGATTTTAATATTGACATATTTCTACTTTTCTTTTTTTCACAAAGTTAAATTTTCTCCAATTTTTTAACATCAAGATTATATAAGGTTTAAAAAAATTAATAACGTTTTTCGTTTAGGTAAAAAATTAAATAGTTACCTATTTAATTTGTCTTTGAAATTAATTAGAAATTAAATAGATTTTAATTACTTAATTAAATTTAATTAGATTTTAATTATTTTTCAGGTTTGTAGTGAAAGTCAATGAATGATGAAGATCCTTTCTGTCACCGTTCAAACTAATTTTTTTTCCATTTAACAGCAAAATAAACATTTAAAACCGAAGAACCACTGCCTAGATTGCTTAGATGCGTGCCGTTCGCGCGGCAATTTGATCAACTTCAGATTCTAAGTCCGTGTGTCGGCTTCCGGTAATTTTTTTGCTGTTCACTGCTACGGTACACCATTTTAAAACAGCATTTTTCGCTGTCCTAGCTACCAGACCGAGAAAATTTTCGTAGCTTCAAGCCAAACAAGGTCATTTTGACGAAATCATCGGTTTGAAGATCAGTCCATCACAAACTGCCATATAAACAAAACTCAACATTCTCACAAAAGTTGTCTTTTTGATTTCCCAAACATTCGTCTAACGCGTTCATTTCAACAATAATTTATGTAATTGCAATTTCGGTCAGTCTGCAATCGGCTTCAACATATACACATGTTTTTATTTACGTGACCGAAATGCCTAGTAAAACAATCCGGGGGTAAGTGGCGAAAGAACACAGCAGATTATTTGTAAAGTAAAGAAATATCTTTTGGTATTGACAATCCAATATGATATATTATATTATATTTCCCTAATTCAAAAATCAAAAATTCATTTTTCATTCGCGAAAAATAAAAATAAGAAAATAATGAATTAATATTACATACTAAGACGCCCCCGTCTTTTACTCTCGTTTAATTCCCGATCTGGGAAGGTGCAAAACGCCCGTCCCCGCCCAATATCCACCCAATCAGCTTAAATTCACTTTAATTGTCCTTTGACTTTCAAAAATTAGTATTTAAGAGCCATTTTCTGTAAGAATCAGGCAGGTCGAGGAAGTGATATCCTCAGATTTTGCCAATTTTTGGATATTTTGTTCAAATACATGAAAATAGATGCTAGTCAAAAATAGTGTGACATTTTTATTTCTCCAAAAAAACACCAAATTTAGAATTTTGTCAATAACTTTCTCAAATCTTGGTATCCTGAAATAAGATTTCAGGAGGCGATAGAGCTAATGAAGACAAAGCCATGGATATAGGTATTTCCCTTATTGGAGCCAGTTTGAGGTTGACAGACCAAAAATGACCATTTCAAGGAAATGTCATCCTCAGAAAAGGGAACTAAAAAGGAAATGTAAAAAATGGGGAGAATAGCCTCCTGGATAGTTATACAAGACAAAAAGTGTTAAAAGAACCAAGATTTCATGTTATATTACCTAATTTGAGGTTGACAAAGTCGAAGTTATTAAAATGCACTGTAAACCTCAAAATTTGGACTTTGAACATTACAATAAGTTTTAAGTAAGGCAAAAAAGCTAAGCAAAGATAGATTTTTAAACAAAACCCATTAAAATGAGCTGTTTTTGAGGTTGACAAGCCGCAAAAGTCTGTATTGAGTCAAAAGTTGGGAGAAAAGGCTTTTTGGGCTGTCAACCTCAAAAAACGCTTCAATAATCATTTGAATCCAATTCCATAGTCTTTCTGTCTTAAAAACAAATATAATTGAGGTTTACAAATGATTTTAAAAGAGCTTCTGGCTGTTTCCATCATTAGACACTTTACCTTGCATTGAAATAAACGTTGTTGTAAACCTCAAAACTTGCTCAAATAACAGATATTTCCTTGGAAAAAGATTTTTAGATGGTCAATAATGATATTTTGTAAGCCAAAGTCATCATATTGATCTACCTTTGTCAAAGTTATGCACAAAACTAATGTTAACCTCATTTTTGGAGCCATTTAATAAATGTCAACCTCAAATAACACCCTTCATAGCAATTTTCAACCCTTTGAGATAATTTCAGAGCTATAACATATCCAAAATCTAATTCAAAAGTCAACTTACAAGGTGTCAAAGAGCCCTAACAGTGTCAACCTCAGGTCATGTTAACCTCAACTTTAGCTCCCACTTCAAAAAAGCGTATCTCGAGTTAGGGTAAACCTCATAAAAAGATACTTATATGCCTAGAAAGCAAAATTATTCAGGCTAACCATACTAAAGTTTCAGTTGTCAACCTCAAACTTAGCACATTTTATGGGGCTAAATGTAAACCTCGACAAAAATGTCACAAATACCCCCTCTATTTTTGACCAGCATCAATAACATCCTATGAAAATTTTTTTGAAAGATCTTTTTTTGTTCCCAAGATATGGACCTTTAAAATTTGGGCCAATTTGCCCAAAAAAGTGCACTTTTGATAAATCTTTGACTTCAAGAGCAATTTTAGACATGATCAAGCTTAAGATTCATTTCAAAACATATTTCACTGGAAGAAATCAATGGGTTCTTTGAAAAAATTGCATTTTGAGAAAAATTTTCTGACCCAATGGCTAGAAATCATTGCCTGAAATCACAACATTTCTAATTTTGAATAGATTTTGAGAGCAATTAGCTGGCTGGCCACAAGTGTCACATTGATATTTTTATATATTTCTGAAGACTTTATGGTCATCTTTAACTTTCAATTAAAATTTCCATATGACACTTAAGGCCACACCCTAAAATGGAGGTTAAACATAGCTTTTCGCTCAATTTTTAGTGTTTTCAATGAGCTTTTAAAGCCATGGCCCTAAGTTCCACCATTGAAACAAACCATTTTTAGTTAGTGTTTTGGCCATATTACCCAACCCCAAAATCAAATCCATGTGTTCTAATACCATTTTTGCACAATTTATCTTCGAAAATCTTTTTAAGTCATCAAGACTTAGCCAATTTTTCCCTTAGCAAAATGCATTGTTTTTCCCTAGCAACCAGACATCCAGCTTTATCAAAATTTTCCAAACTGTTTCCTAGTGGTTCCAGACCATGGTAAATGCCTTAGATTGCAATAGCAAAGTCTTGGACACAATTTTCATTGAATTTTAGGGCATATTAGGGTCGCAGAGACAGAAATAGCAGACCCCAACAGGTAACAAGGAAGCAACTTTGGCTGATGCTTTTTGTTAAGGGATAAATTGGCCAAGTCTTGATGACTTAAAAAGATTTTCGAAGATAAATTGTGCAAAAATGGCATGGGATCATCCCCCCCAGGAAGATGGGGGGGAATCAGATTTTGGTGCCAGGGGGGAAGTGAAAATTTCAAGCTTGATGGGGGGAGAAAGGCGAATAGGGGGTATATTCAGTCCTCTACCTAGTGGGGGGAGTAATAGGATGAATACAGACCTTCCTGGTGTGTTTGGGCATTCAGGCTTATGAGCCTGTCTTTCTTGGGATTTTGAGAGTCTTTTTTTTGCTATAGTAGCTTGCGCGAATTGAGGCAAGTCTGGATCATCACTTCGCAACCCTTATACAATACGGCTAGGGGGATTTCCCAATTAGGGGGGGAGCACGAATTTTAAAGACAGGTGGGGGGGAAAGGCCAGATGGGGGATTTTAGCTCATATTAGGGGGGACCAAAAAGCTGGAGGACGCCATGAATGGTATTAGAGCACATGGATTTGATTTTGGGATTGGGTAATATGGCCAAAACACTAACTAAAAATGGTTTGTTTCAGTGGTGGAACTTAGGGCCATGGCTTTAAAAGCTCATTGAAAACACTAAAAATTGAGCGAAAAGCTATGTTTAACCTCCATTTTAGGGTGTGGCCTTAAAAGTGTCACATGGAAATATTAATTGAAAGTTAAAGATGACCATAAAGACTTCAGAAATATATAAAAATATCAATGTGACACTTGTGGCCAAGCCAGCTAATTGCTCTCAAAATCTATTCAAAATTTGAAATGTTGTGATTTCAGGCAATGATTTCTAGCCATTGGGTTAGAAAAATTTTCTCAAAATGCAATTTTTTCAAAGAACCCATGGATTTCTTCCAGGAAAATATGTTTTGAAATGAATCTTAAGCTTGATCATGTCTAAAATTGCTCTTGAAGCCAAAGATTTATCAAAAGTGCACTTTTTTGGGCAAATTGGCCCAAATTTTAAAGGCCCATATCTTGGGAACAAAAAAAGATTTTTCAAAAAAATTTTCACAGGATGTTATTTTCATGTATCTGAACAAAATATCCAAAAATTGGAAAAATCTGAGGATATCACTTCCTCGACCTGCCTGATTCTGCCTGATTTTTACAGAAAATGGCTCTTAAAAATTATGAATTTATAATAATTACAAAAACAAAAAAATTGATACTTCATTAGTGAAATATTCAATAAATTCCAAGTTTCAATTTTCAGTGGCGTTTTTCTAGTGCTTTGTTGATCACGCAATTTTTGCGTCACACAAACTTTCTCGGGCGCTCGTAATAATTATGCATTGCCAAATTTAGTTCTCCATTATCAAGTCAGGATCGATGGTGACGTCACCTAAGCATAAAAAAGAAAGGATTTCGTCAGTTTTATGCATATATTAATTTGCGAGATATTCTATTCGCCGCGCGAGCGCACTTTTCGTAGACTAGTCGGAATACTTTCTTTTACTTGCAGGATTGATGGTAACTTTTCATCTTCGTTATTTTTAAAATGAAGCACAACCGAAAAAAAAAACGAAACTTCAGAAAGTTGCGTATTTCCAGTGAGTAAACGATTCTGACAATTAACAAAATTGATGATGATAATTTTTTTTCGGTCAGGCAAATGTCTCGTATTGGGGGTTCTAGTCTTGACCCCTAAGCCTACGCGAGATTGAAGCGTTTGGGTAAACGAGACAAAACTCCAAAAAAGCAGGTGTTTTGAAGCGCTTCCGTGCGATCGAAATATCGCTGTTTGTGACGGACTGAAGATGTGATATAGCAAATTTTCGCTTGGGATAGAAGTTAAAGCTACGTGCACACAATATAGCAAAACTGCTTCGCTCATTTATTTTATAAATTTGCTTTGCAAAAATCATAACAACACTCATTAAAAAGTGGCGTTGTGTCTTTTCTCACCTTTTCTAGCCTAGACAATGTAGCAAACATAGTAAGTATAAGGACACTGCGCTTTTAATTGGCTTTTTTGCGTCGGAAAAAAACTTTTTCAAACTTTCAGCAATGATTGACCAAACTGTTACAATGAAAATAAAATTATCCAGCACATTTTTTATCTTCTTACCTTTTTCATCTTCTTACCTTTTTCATCTTCATTGAAGCACTTGAAGTTTACTAAAGTTAAGCACATAAGATATTCTTATAATTATTGATATTCACTAAAACACTATTTGTTGTGCGCAGCGGTAGAGTGCATGACGTAACTTGCGCTGCAACTAACTAACTTGCCTTCTGTTGGCAGATCATTTTGGGCGTTTTGGCGTTACCACCCTCGAAGCAGCAGGCG
This sequence comes from Clytia hemisphaerica, assembly GCF_902728285.1. Classification (NCBI taxonomy): domain Eukaryota; kingdom Metazoa; phylum Cnidaria; class Hydrozoa; order Leptothecata; family Clytiidae; genus Clytia; species Clytia hemisphaerica. The sequence continues at coordinate 1,349,759 of NW_027103621.1, forward strand.
CCTCTGTCTTTTTGCAACACTTTCCACCATTTTAAATAGCTTAACAATGGATCCAAAAGGGCGCCATAATCTTAGAAGATAATTCGTTTTGGTCTCCGGCTTTAGGAAGTAGCAATGTTTTGGATTGTTTTGATGGAAAATGGTAAGAAACTTAAGTTTACAAGTTTCATTTAGGTTTCACTGGCTGATAGAATGGCAGGATCCTGAATGGTTTCCCTAACTGGATTTGTATACCTTAAAGCCATTGACCTTTTACATAGTTATAATGTATGTTGATTCAGCAGATTGACATAAATAGAATCTTTTGTAATGAATAAAGAAAAATGTGGAGCAAGATTTTTTTCTTCCTTTTATTTACAAATTTGAAAGGACTCTTTTATTAAAATTTTGCTGACGTCAGTTTCAGACGAGTCGGGTGTATATAACACCGTATAATTCCTTTAATTCCATTAATTTTTGCGCGCCTTTTTGTGCACCCTTTTATATTATTTTCGCGCAGAATCAGGTGGTTTCAGTGATAGTCTGTTACCCCCTGTGGACGACATTGATTTCCGTAACAATTTACTTTTGAAAAACTTCAGGATTTCCATAACATTTGAGAATTTTAAGGAAAAATCTTGGATTTTCCGAAACTTAGCACTTAGGGGACCCGTCCATATTCATTTGACAACCCATAACATCAAATTGACATTATCCTCTGAACCCCCCACCCCCACAGATAACGTCAAGCGATGTATACCAAAAGTTGTCGCCATTTTTTCATCAAAGTTTTCCCGTTGCAAAGTCCATACTTGGCTGGCTGTACCCTTGCGTGCATGTGGTCTTCTAACTAATGACCTTTATTTAAAAAGAAATTAAAAGCTCCACTTGGCGCTAGGTCCATGCCGTGCTTTAGGCGTACCACCTTCTTTGCCCACATGTGCGATATGGTTTGCTCGATGGCGCAAACAATGAAAATATGATGTAATGATATCATAGCGAGAACCAATGGGATTATGCGAGCAAATTTTCATGTAATTCATACACAAATATTTTTTCGACAGCTTAAAAAGTAAAGTGTAGTTGTTGGTAAAACAAATAGTCGCAATTTTCACAAAAAGGTACACCTTTGATTTCTTATAACGTCAAATCTAACTTTTGAAAAACCCCCCACCCCCTCATAACGTCAATTTGACGTTTTGCGTTGTCAAATGAATATGGACGGCTCTTAGCAAGAAAATAGAGCAAATTTTATGGGTGAATTTATAGATACATATACAGTACAAATAGGACCCTCCCAGCACTCTGGAAACATCCAGAGCAAAAAGTGCCCTTTTTTTTTTGTTCCGGAACACTTCCGGTGTTCCGGAGTACAATTTTCAGCAATTGGTCTGCACCGGAACTCCGGAACGTTCCGCTGGTACACTTTCAGAGTGTTCCAGACTGTTCCGGAGCAAGATATCTGCGATGTAATTTCGCAAGCGCTCGCTGCTAATCATGTGAAAACTAACTGCACATGTACGTATTTAAAAAAACAAACAGCCGACTCATGGGTAGCAAAACCTCAGGTTTTTTTCCTTTTTTCGAAATTTCGACAGTGATGCTTTAGAATATAATATTTCTTTAAAGGATGTTTAAACAGTTTTGTAGAATGTGTTAAAACCACTTGCTTCAGAAGCATCCAAAGAGCTCTGGAGCTTTGCGAAGAGCAAAATACTGTTTTTTTAGCTGCTTCGGAAGTTTACGGAGCGCTGGGAGGGTCCTGTAAATCATGCATTTTCCAGAACCTTTTTCAAAATTTCTCAGGATTTCCAAGTGAAAAAAATGCCAAAATACAGTGTCCTCCACAGCGGGGTAATAATGGTTTTTTTTCTGGAACTGCCCAATACGTGTGCAAAAATAATGCGCGCGAAATAGGCCTATTTTCAAGCACTTGACCTTGCAAAAATTCTTTTAATAAAATGGGACCTCAATTCATGTAAATATGCCTCTGGGATGTAAAATCTAGCTTGAATACACACTGAAAGTGAGTAAAACTCACTTTAAATCGTCAAAAACACTCAGAAAATATCCCAAAAATTGCATAATGCGTCAGGGGTGTACAGACACAGGGTACTGACCCATAGCCAGGTGGTGGTGTCTATTTTGTATTTCAAAAAAGTTAGTACCCGGTACTACTTTGGGGGTGGGGGTGTGTATTTTTCACTCTTCAAGCAAGTACAGGATACTATTTGGGTACTTTTTCACAGAATTTTTCTGTTTTTCAATAAAAAAAGTAGTTTTTTGTAATATCATAGTATGAACCCCCCCCCTTTTTTAAGGGGGGGGGGATTCGAGTTTTCAAGGAAGGCTTTATAGGGGGGGATGGGCAATTTTCCAGTTAAAATGGGGGGTTTGAGCTTATAGGGGGGGATCAAATAAAAATGGGGGGGATAGTAACTTTTTAGTTAAAAGAATTTTTTTTTTATGTTATATGTTGATTTAAGTCCATAAAATTTAATATCACATAATTTCGACTTGTCTGATTTATTCTCACTGCACTCTGTTTTGAATCAGATTTTGTTTTTCCTTGTTTTTTAACTGGGAGTACAAATTATATGCTGGGGGCTCGGACCCCTGTAAATGGTGCGGGATCAAAAAATTTTAAAAATAGGGGGATACCTTTATAGGGGGGGGGGATGAAATATTAATGGGGGGGTTCAGACCCCTCTGCACACTATGAATATGTTGACTTTTTTCAAATATTAAATTTTTTGATTTGAAATTTTTTTAATCGACAAATTTTTTTTTACTCTTTTGAGATTTTTTTGAAGACAAAACTTCCAAAATGGTCAAGAAGTGTGTGATGAAAATCAAAGGACAAAAGCTTCTGACTCCATCATTGATAGTTTGCTTGAATTATCCCTCAATTTTCAGTCTGAAAAACTAACAATAGTACCCCTCTCTTGGTCTAATCTGTAAAATTTAAGATTTTAGGGGTGGTGTCCCTATTTTTTTCAGCAAAAATAAAGTAGTACCCGGTACTAAATATGGGTGGGTGGTACTAAACAAGATTTTGGTAAAAAATCAAGTTAGTACCCTATGTGTTAGTACCCTGCCTCTGTATCCCCCCTGGATGCGTGGAAATTAAAGGATGCACGAATATTCTATTTCACAAATCCATAAGGGTCAATTTGGAAGAATTCTAAAGGGACTGTATCCCATCTTTCAAATCAGAAAAATTCAATTTTTGCTCCTTAAAAAATATTGAAATTTAGTCAAATTATTTTTTAAGGAGTAAAAAATTGAATTTTTCTGATTTGAGGGATGGGATACAGTCCCTCTAGAATTCTTCCATAACTAAGGGTCATTTACAGCTTGTCTCTCCATTTAACTTCCTGAATTTTTAGGTTATGGAAGTGCTCAATAATGTCAATCATTGTTTTGAGAAGCGATTGGAAAGTTAGATATATCAAGTGCTTGTTCTTGCCACGATGAATGAAATGCTTGTTGACATACTGCTAACTTTATTATTACTGTTTTAGAATTATATTATAATATAGGTGAAAGAAAATTTTAAGAATGCCTTTAATTGTATTATGTGGATTTCCATCGTCTGGGAAAACAAAGACACGTAAAGAACTGGTTAATTATTTGGAAAATAAAAATATCAAAGTGAAAATCATCAGTGAAAATGTTTTGGTTGACGAAAAAAAGAATGAAATATATTCAGGTATAGTAGATATTTTGATATTTTTAAATGTTATAGCAGGGTCTTTCTACAAAATCAAATTGATTCTTAGCAAATAGGTACCGTGAAGTGGAGGGAAACTTGCATAGCCCTCAAATTAAATGAATGACCTGGCTGGTCATTAAATAGAAAGTTAAATCAAAACAAAAATGGTAGAGTAGAGCTGCGGGTGAGCCGAATAGTTCATTTGTTTTGAAATTTTACTGCTTTGATTGGTCAGTCATTTGATGGCTATGCAAGTTTCCCTCCACTGATGCAAGTTACACGACTTCACAGTAGGATATACATTTCTGATTTCATCTTTCAAGGAAATAGTGCAAAAGCAACTTCTCATAAAAGAAATGTCTTGATATTGGATCATTATTTTGATTTTAAAGTGATTTTTACCAAAACAAGAGCAGCAAATTTGAATCTTATTTTTGTTTTCTTTTAGACTCCACTAAAGAGAAATCTATTAGGTCAGCATTAAGAGCTGCAGTTGAGCGGGATATCACACGAGATACAGTCACCATTGTTGATGGGTTGAATTACTTGAAAAGTTTGAGATACGAAATGCATTGTATCGTTAAAGCAGAGAAAACTCTGCATTGTGTCATCTATTGTGGAATAACCAAAGAAAAATGTAAAGAATGGAACGAAAGTCGAAATGAAAATGAAAAATATAGAGATGAAGTACTTGATGGATTGTTTATGCGGTTTGAACCACCTGATAGTAACAAAAGATGGGATTCTCCACTCTTCACTATAACACAAGAAACTCCATTGAGTTTTGATGATGTTTATGACTCTTTATACAAACGCAGTGCCCCACCTCCAAACCAATCAACAATACCTACTCCACTGAGTAGCGGGAATTTCATGCATGATTTAGATCAAGTTACTCAGTCTATTATCAAAGAGATTTTGGACATGCAGAAAACTGCTATGATAGGTGATAGTATCAAGATAACAGATTCAACCGAGAAACTTGTTCTGTTAAAGCAACTGAATATGCCAGAGTTGAGAAGAATTAAACGCCAGTTTATCTCATACGCAAAAATGCATCCAGTTGAGGACATGACTAAGCTTAGAAATATGTTTGTACAATTTTTGAATAATACCATACGATGAGTTACTATTATTTTTTATAATCATTTTTAGATTTTACACTACTTTAGTATTATTTAATAAACTTTTGTTTTTTCGCTTTTACTACCGGCTACCTATGCCAAAGATTTTGTCTTGTTATTGGGATACTTCTAGATAATCCCATCGACACAACTGCCAGGACTTTTCCTTCATATTAAACAAATTATTCAAATATTTTACACTGATTTGCAACTTTTTTGAGAAGATTTCTATACCGGGACTTTAAGATTATGTGTACTCATTATAATAATATGCTTTATTCTAGTTTAAATACAAAGTATGTCTATAAATGAAATAATAACATTACAATTTGGAAATTATTCCAATTTTGTTGGGACCCATTATTGGAATTCTCATCAAAAACGATTATTAGAAAGAGAAAACTCTACAGAAGATAATCGAAATTACATCACTAAACTTTTCAGAGAAAGTCAGTCAAGTCGCACACGTTTTGTGCCTCGGGCAATTTGTTTTGATCTGAAAACCAAGCTGCAAACATTAAAACAAGATGGTACCTTTGCTGATGAGGATGATATTAGTGATGGATTCACAACTGGAGCACAAGATGTAGGTGACATTGTCACTTACAATGAGCCTAAAATTGAGCAAAACGATTTCGTAAAACAGGTACAATCAGGAGAATTCGATCAAAATGGCAAAGTAAAATTTGAATTTGAATCAGAAGTTAAAACATGGAGTGATTATATGACGTATGAGTTGGATAACCACTCCATACAACTTTTATCAGAGAACTATAATGATGGGGATGATTTCAAATTTTTTGGTAAGGGACAAGATGAGTATAAAAATATTGAAGATGACTTTGAGGATTACCTTCATTACTGGGCTGAAGAATGTGATTATTTAGAAGGATTTCAGGTAAGGTTTCACATATTTATCTTAAAATGGAAATCTTAAATTGATTTTGAAAGAAGACTAGAATGCTGAAAGCATAGACTATTTGGTTATGAATCCTTTTCTCGCCAACACTTGTAACAAAGATATTATAAAGATGCATCTTGAGTCTCTTCGAAATCCAAAGTTTGTCAAAGTTTGTCAAGAATAACATTGTGATGTTAAAAGTCAAATTTCAAAGAAAAAAAAATGAAATTTAATTTTAAAGGGCCTCCAAATTCATCTGTTTTTGAGTAACTTTCTTGTTATTCTGGTTATTAATTCTTCTGTCATTTTCTAAATTCTGTATCAATATTATGTTCAAGATCATTCAAAAAGTAAAGTCTGAATTGAAATTGAACCAGATCATGGTTTTGGTGTCTTTCATCAAGGATTTTTCGTTTCTCTTTCTTTTTTTAATGTGTATTCGACATCTATTTCTGTACTTTGTTAATAGCTTATGAGTGACCTCCATAACGGTTACACTGGTTTACAATCTAAAGTATTGGAATATCTTGCGGACGATTACAACAAGAAAAGTAGACTCAGTTTTATGAACTGGTCAACCAGCACCACCTCCAAAGATGAAAAAGACGATTTTGACGTCATTTACCAATACCTGAATGTGGCTTTATCACTTCAAACAATGAAGAATTATAATTCATTGTCAGTGTTTCAAGGAATGCAATCAGATTATTTTAAAAGCTGTGATGGTGGAATACAAATCCCGTATGTGGAATACCAGGTAGCTTTTTTATGTGAAATTATGATAAATCCACAGTCGCAATGAATCATGGGGTATCAGGGTTGATCGCATTCCAATAGCAGGTTAAGGCCTATAAGTCTAAACTTTTCTTTTTTATCCAGAGTTTTGAAAGTGTTGAATAGAACTTTTCAGTCAGACAAAAGATTACCATAAGTCAAAAATGCTTACTTTTAAGAGGCAAAGTTAGTTTCTAATCAGTCTTGATGCAAATTTAATCAGATATTATCGATCAGTTAATTAACTTCAGTAAGTTCAGGTAGTTATAAGACAATTTATTAATCTAATACCACGATAGTGTCTATGTTGCTGCATTGATTGTTGATAGTCCTAGTGATTTAAACCTGGGTGATTCGGATTTGAAAACGATTTAAAACCTTTTCTATAATAAATTTATTTGGTATTTGTATCTTGATTGAGTTTGAGGAACTATGTTTACACACAGAGTTGTTATGTTATTTATCAGGCCAAGTCTATTATTCAGAAAAGAAGTGACGTGTTTTTGCTAGAGAGAAAATCAGACTTTTCACTAAAAGAACACCCCCTTCTCATAGACCCACTGGGAATCCTTCCCACTGAAAAATTGTCCAAAATATCATCCCCGGTGGAAAATAATTATCAATTTTTGTCCCCACTGATAATAACCAAATAAACCAATCCTAACTGCAAAAATTATGCTATTTTCCCATCCCCGCTGACTTTTCTAGTTTGAAAATAAAAGAATTGAATCCCCAGCCATAACGAGTTTCAGTCAATTATTTTTATCCCCAAAAAATCCTACTGGGTCTGTGAGAAGAGGGTGTAAAAGAGTTACCATGATATAATTTTTATCGACTTTAGAATGACTTGGCATACCATACCAGTGCTATACTTGCAGCAGCTCTAGACAGCACTACCATTCCACTCTACCAAACCCAGGGAACAATGACTATGTCTGAGTTATGCCACCACGTTTCACATGGAAAATGGAAACTGGCTGGTACATCGTTCGGTCTGCCTCTACAAGGTAGTCTCAGTGATGGCAACACTCTATTTGATACCATGTTATCAGCTAAAGGATTCTACAACGGAATGTCAACTTGCTTATTCCCGAATCTGAAAGATGTTGCTTTGAAACCGAATTCTCAACTCGTTGTTCTTCAGAATTTATCATCAGATTTGGTATGTCCTGATCAAATTGATAGCAAGATTCTCCAAGGGCTTGGGTTGAATCGTAACGTTTTTAACAGGCACCCAATGTCAGTTTTGGAGTATTTTAGTGAGAGATTCTACCCGTGTAAAACAACATTGACCAAATTGTATTACAGCACTGACAAATTGAGACAAGATCAACCTTTCCCTGATTTGATCAAAGGTGAAAAAAATCCAACTACGTTTTCTTCGCTGTACACATCACCATGTTTTTATGATTTTTTACATGGAATCGTGATGGCTTTGAGGAGAATGAATTTACACAAAGTTCACGCTATACAAGAGTTTGGCTTGGATCGGGACATTATTACTGAGCTCACTGAAGATTTAGTACAGATTGCTCAAACGTATAATTATGAGAAAGCATTCCATGAACTGGAAGAATGAAAATCATTTTTTGTGAAATCAGCAATCTTTAGTTCTTCCTTGGTGGGATGATCTACTTAATTATACGTATTATTACATACTTAATTATTAATACACGGGTTTCGAATTAAATCTGGCGCGAGAGAAAAAATCAAGTAAATAAAAGGAGCGATAAGGGGAAATGCCTTATAAAAGGTTGATAGATTTCCTTTCTTCTCTTTTGAAAGCCAGGTGTTCATTCAAAAGATGTTTTTCTATTTTAAATTCAATAAAAGAAATATGATTAAACGATTGACTTTTTATTCTAATGTTTTTTGTTTTCATAATGACCCATAAAGTCTGTCAAAATGGAAAAATGAGCTAAAATTGCTTGATACACGGTGTCACGGGCGGGCCGCTACGGCTCAATAAGTAACTCCCGACAATTATCCTCAACAGCAATATTTATATTTGTCCCCGGATTAGTTCAGGATCCCAAGCTATTATCGGAAGAGAACCGGTTAGGTATTATAGAATTCAAAGCACGAGTAGTAGCAAGGTTTAAGTTTGATGCATCAATTCTTCAATAAAATAAATAACCATAAAATCTACGTAGTAAAGTCTCTGTAATTAAATCAGTCCATAGTCCGTGTCTGCCATTTAACATTTACCCTCCGCTGTTGGCTCAGCGGAGACTCTGCTTCATTTTGTCTCAGTCCAGCCATTTAACATTTACCCTCCGCTGTTGGCTCAGCGGAGACTCTGCTTCATTTCGTCAGTACCATTTAACATTTACCCTCCGCAGTTGGCTCTGCGGAGACTCTGCTTCATTTCGTCAGTACCATTTAACATTTACCCTCCGCAGTTGGCTCTGCGGAGACTCTGCTTCATTTAATTCGTCACGCTTCATAAGCGTCAGTTTACATGTATACTTGGGTGTCAAACAATAAATCTCCCCAAACAGGGAGAACCCACCTCGATCAGAGGCAGTTTGAAAGACCCCGTTCTTTTGTCTGTTTTCGTATTTCGTTTGAAAATGCACAATATGTGCATAGTGGCTTTCCACAGTTCATCACGTGACAACACCTCCGCCAACGGGAAGTTTGGTCCCCAAACTTTCAAAAGTACTTTCATTATGGTCGGTCACACTTTTGTTCTGCGGCTATTTCCGTCGTGGGCACAAGTCGAACACTCCCAACGAATGCTTCAGAGACAGATTGGATGGGAGCTCGCGACATTGCATCTACATCACTGTTCTTCGCTCCTCTCTTGTAGCGGATCTCGAAAGAATACTTCTGAAGCAGAACAGCCCATCTGGACAAGCGTCCACTCGAATCGCGGAATCGCAACGCATGAATCAGGGGTTGATGATCCGTAGATATTGTGAAGAAACGTCCTTCGAGATATTGACTGTATCTCTGAGATCGTGTATGGGATCTCTGCGTTTCTCAGAACCCTACCTCCGTATCTGATTAGATGTGGCTTATCATCACCCGAAGTCTGTGACAGCACATACCCAAAAGCCAACCCAGAAGCGTCTGTGTTGAGGATGAACTCTTTGTTGAAATCCGGGGACTCGAACAAGGGCGGGTTTGTCAACCTTTCAATTAGGGTTTGCCAGGCTTTGTCTTGCTCTCCTCCCCACTGAAACTTTGGGATGCACTTGTAAAGAGGTCTGGCGATCTCCGAGTACCCAGGAACAACGCGACGATAATAGTCCGTCAGCCCTAGGAATGACTGGACTTCTTTGGTCGTTTTTGGCTTCTTGGCGTCCAAAAGCTTCCTGACGTTATCGACCTTTGGCTTGATCCCTTCCGCTGACACTTCATGACCCAAGAAGTTGAGGACTGGAACACAAAAGTGACACTTCTTTCGCTTCGTTTTCAATCCGGCGTCCCGCAATCGTTTGAATATGGTCTGGATATGCTCTAGGTGCTTCTCGAAGGTGTCGCTGTAAATGAAAATATCATCAGTGAAGATCGAAACAAAATCCCAAAGTTCATTTCGGAACACGTCTTCCAATGCTGCTGGATCTTCGTCGAAGGAATACATCATGTTTCTCAGCCCCTACAAGGTTAAATGGGTAAACTCCTTCTTAAAAGAAGTAACCCCAAGTCCGTAGGTAATCAACAGAACGCTAGGTAAGTACTTGGAACAAGTACAAGTTAGCTAAACGTTGACAGCTGAGTGTAAACTTGTTAGAGGACTTGTTTTTTGTACTCCCTCAGCTCCAATGATGTAGATATTCCTTGAATTTCACCAACGAGATCTTTCTGCTTCTTCTCCAGGTACCTCAGCCTTCGAATTTTCCTTTCCGTCGTTCGAAGTTCTCTTTCTTGCCTTGTGATTTCCCTGGCTAGCTTCGTCTTCTTTTTCCCTTTGGGCAATTCTTCCCTTAGGTTATGCTCCAACAGCTCCTTCAAGGTTATCTTATCAGCCGAAAAAAAATCTCATAAACTGTTTGATGATTTCAAAACCATTATCAAAACTCCTGAGCAAGAGAAAAGCTTGATGGGATCATAATGGTTGTTCGATCAACCAAGACAAACATCAATCAACTACATTCAACAATGTTTGATCAACCATTTTTCTTGAAATGTTTCAAAATGTTTGTTCAACCGTGCAAACATTATATAGGTTTTACAGCTACTTGCAAGCCATTCAAGTGATCAAACAAACAGTTCGGTCTTAAACAATTCAACCAAAACTTCGTTCCTCTCCTTCAGCATGAATTTCTGTACGTCTTTTGAATGTATTTCTAAAGTTTGCTAAAATTGACACCACTTTAATCAACATTCATATGAAATGTCAATAATAACCACATCCACTTTTAAATACACAATTTCATTCATAATAATTCAACGTCAAATGTCAGTAATAACCACATCCATTTCAAATGCACAATTCCATACGTAATAATCAATGTCAATAATGTTCAAGTTCAATTTCAATACGGTAAAACTCAATGGTAATGCAAATCAAACCAATGTCACTATTCGATGCTTTCCTGAACAATCCCGGTTGTAGCCCCCATCTGTCACGGGCGGGCCGCTACGGCTCAATAAGTAACTCCCGACAATTATCCTCAACAGCAATATTTATATTTGTCCCCGGATTAGTTCAGGATCCCAAGCTATTATCGGAAGAGAACCGGTTAGGTATTATAGAATTCAAAGCACGAGTAGTAGCAAGGTTTAAGTTTGATGCATCAATTCTTCAATAAAATAAATAACCATAAAATCTACGTAGTAAAGTCTCTGTAATTAAATCAGTCCATAGTCCGTGTCTGCCATTTAACATTTACCCTCCGCTGTTGGCTCAGCGGAGACTCTGCTTCATTTTGTCTCAGTCCAGCCATTTAACATTTACCCTCCGCTGTTGGCTCAGCGGAGACTCTGCTTCATTTCGTCAGTACCATTTAACATTTACCCTCCGCAGTTGGCTCTGCGGAGACTCTGCTTCATTTCGTCAGTACCATTTAACATTTACCCTCCGCAGTTGGCTCTGCGGAGACTCTGCTTCATTTAATTCGTCACGCTTCATAAGCGTCAGTTTACATGTATACTTGGGTGTCAAACAATAAATCTCCCCAAACAGGGAGAACCCACCTCGATCAGAGGCAGTTTGAAAGACCCCGTTCTTTTGTCTGTTTTCGTATTTCGTTTGAAAATGCACAATATGTGCATAGTGGCTTTCCACAGTTCATCACGTGACAACGGCCAATTTTCGTTCTGTTTACTTGATTTTCTTCGTGCAAATTTACATGGGATCAAAGCTAAAGCTAAGCAAAAATTTAATTCGAAACCCGTGTATTATTACATACGAATTGGAAAATGAAAGTATGTTCTTGAAATCAATTGGATCTCTGGTTTTATCTATAGTCGGGATGACCTTAACCTAATTCTGCGTGCAGTGGTATTAGACCAGTACTCTGATGAAATCGATCTGCTCGAACGAACAGTGTTACAGCTTCTTAAATCCTTACACTCATAAAACGTTGGTATAGAATGGTTCTCACAGTCTCTAGTGAACCAAAAAGCTTATTGTGAAAAACGACTTGATACAGGAACTCAAAATGACTTTTTGAAATTCTAGATTATTTCCAAATTCCGCAATGATGGATAATTTTCGTACATTATGGTTACGATAAATTGTAATTATTACACGGTAAGGACCATCTTAAAAAAACGAGCAACAGATGAACACACTCGATATCGCATACTTGAAGTAGGTTCATGTTACAAATGGTCGAGACAGTATTGAGCAATTCTATTAACAAAATATTTTAAGTATTAAGATAGTTGTTCTGGGGTCATGACATAAATTCGAGTTCTCTTAAGTTTTGAGAATTTTTAGTGGACCCCAAGGCTTTGACCAAATCTTCGCAAATCCTCTGGGTGTTTATTGCCTCCCATGTTTATTATTGACCCCCTCTTTTTAGACTTTTTTGGGTGTCTACTCCTCCGATGTCAATTAGCAGTTTTTCATTTAGTTTTGTACATAATTTTTTATTTAGAAAAACAAATTTACAGATACCGGGTGCGCCACAAAATCTCTCTTTGAAACTAATTTTCTCGAAGTCTAAAATTTTAAAAATAACCAATCCTTTTTCATTGGAAAGAAGAAAGATAAACTTAAATTTTGATGGAAAAAAAGTTACTTTCAGAAAGTGCTCGAAAACGTTAAAAATTGACCTATCAAATTTTTATTTTAAATTTGGCAATCGCAATAGCCTTTACATGATTAAGAGCATTTTTGAGTAACTTAAAACATAAATTTTGAAAGTGAAGGGTCGAATAGGTTTTAAATCTTCATCTAAATCAATTTTATTTATTTTTACCAAAGTTTTCCTCAGATTTTTGGTTCTAGACTGGATAAAGTGTAAGGCTGGATCTACCTCGAAACCCATATTGATGTATTTTTATGAATTTTATCAGATCTTTTGGCCTTTTTCGACGAATTTTCTTCTTTTCATTGAAATTCAACCTTCCTTTATATAACAAAAGGTCATTTAGACAGCTAATTATCATTTTTAATGACTGAACCGAAAATACTGATGTATCATGTAATTATGCTTCTGTTTAATTTGATAAGTCGATTTTTAACGTTTTTGAGCACTTTCCGAAAGTAACTTTTTTATTCAATTGAGCATAACTTTTGATCTAATGAATCGAATTTAATAAATGACCCATCAAAATTTAAGTTTATCTTTCTTCTTTCCAATGAAAAAGGATTGGTTATTTTTAAATTTTTAGATTTTGAGAAAATTCACTTTAAAGAGAGAAACTTTTTTGTGGCGCACCCGGTAGTATAATTCTTTACTGATACAACATATTGACATAGCGATTTACAAAACCTTGAATTTGAAACCTGACACCAGTTAAAATTTGTCGACTTTTAAATGCACTTTTCTCTTTCTAGCATGTATCTTAATCGTTTTGATTGAAATCGGTTGATTGATATGTTTTTAAAAGGGAGATTTTCTCGACTTACCCCTTCCCTCCTTTGGCTAGCCTTCAAACTGATAAAAGTCATCTTAGGCTTTCGTATTAGATTTTTTTGTAGCAGAATAAATTAGATTTGAAACGTGAAGCAACTAAGCAACTAAGAATTTCTATTTCTCTATGAACTTGTACAATCTATGCAAATCTATGTTTCTCAATTATTTTCTTTTTAGAAGATAAAAAAATAATAGAAAAAAACATCGGATACAAAGGAGCGACATACTATGGATGTTGTCAAAACCTATTTGGCGAATTTTGATGCTTTATCGGATGGCTGTAAACAATTGTATGATATTGTGATCGACAAAATCTCACAACGTTATGTTTACTTACCTGTGACTGGGCTTGTCCTTTTCTACTTGGTATTCGTACGCGAGATCAGTGGTAAGAAGAGAAAGAGGGTAGACAAGAAACCATGCAACCCTGATGAAGAGCACACTGGAGATGAACACCCTAACGATTATCCGGTAAGAGTGCAGTTTTATTTTTTCGTCTCGGTGAAGTATATGATACATGAAAAGGATTTATCACCTCTTAATCATGCATAATTTACCAAATATTTAAGAGTATGCTAATTATTCGCTACCTATAATAAATCTTCCGTCTCAGAAGAGAAACCTTGCTTTGACCAAGTTTCTTTGACTGAGATTTCATTCTTCGTCTCGAAAAGTGATCCACTTTTCAGCCAATGAGATTTAATCATTTCGAGCTGGAAATAAGGTTTAACTCACTATGAAGCTCCTCTTCTAGATAAGCTATTTGCTTGGAAACTTCTTGTACGCCATTTTCTTCATTTTTAGGATATGCCGATTTTGGATGGCTGGTTAAAGATTACAATCGCCAAGAGATTGTATAAAACTGTAAGAAATTATTTTTTTATGTTTAAATCATTGGTGGTACAGTGGAGTCTCGATAACTCGAACACGCACGTGGAACGCAAATTTGTTCGAGTTAAGGAAATTTTCGATTTATGGAGTAAGGTTTATAAGGCATTGTTAACTGAAGGGACGAGAAAATTTGTTCGAGTTAAGGAGACACTCGAGTATATAGAGGTTCGAGTTAAAGACACTCCACTGTAGTACGTCTTTTGAACGCAGATGAAGGCTTCTGAAGGTTCCTCTTACGATAGTTATCAACCAGAATGTAGGGGAAGGTGCCTCTCTTTCTCCCCGGATTGCTCCAGTACGAAACAAAGTGACATCGCTATATTTTTCTTAGAATGCATTTTACATCTTTTAGAAAAATTGGGTAATGTAGCTTTTAACTTATAGTCAGGTAGAATTAGGTCATAAACCGCCAAAACCGGGACAAAAATGGTGTAGAGATGAAATTTTGCACAAATGTCCAGAAACATGTCAGGAATCACCAAAAAAAAAGCCCCACCCTCAGGAAGATGGGAACCCCCTCAAATCCATAATGGCGGACATGGTACTTTTTTCTACAATTAATCAAGGGGGGACCCTTGGTAACTGATTTTTAATTGTTTTCACATGTCAAAAATAACTAGACAGGGAGATTCCTCTCGATGAGTAGATAAAGAAAATGTGGTCACTTTTGAAATTTAGACCACGTGGTCCCGAGATATGGCCTCTAAAGTCCAAAAAATGACGATTTTGATGACGTCAGCATTTTTACTGAGAGCAATAAATTCCATTTTTGTCTGGGTAGTTATGCAATTCTACCTGAATATTACAAATGGTTGCGTAGTTATTTTTTATGTGTGAATAGTTTGGTTTCATTTTATATTAATTGTTTTCAAAAGAACACTTTTTCATTTGTTTTAGTACATTGGAGACGTTCTACTTAGGAAACATAAAAAGTGAGTTTAAAATATTTATGTTTTACTGAAATTTTTTATAGCTCAGGTAGTTTGGTGGGTCACTCATTGGAGTACATCACCAAAAACCGGGATATTTCGCTCTGTTTCGTGGTGTGAATTTCAAGTTCTTTTGGCGCAGTAGTGTAGTGGTTATCAGTCTTGACTTCCGTGCAGGAGGTTGGGGTTCGATTCCCACTCAATGCTGTGGTTCACTTTGGCAAGTGAATGTACTTTCGCCCAGGTCAACCCATGCCATGGAAGCCCGGGGGGCNAATCGGTTTGGATCGATTAGGTATGACGAGAAAGCATAATGATCTTTGATTTGTGATGATGCTGGAGATGTTCTTCCCACGTAGAAGACGTCCATTTCTTTCTTGATCTCAGCTGAATCTGTATCACTGAGTCTGATTTGGTCAGGTCGTAATGTTGGAAAGTTGTCTGAATGAAGGCTCATCCATGGGTATCCGTTGATCCACACAGAATCTTGGTTGACGTCCTTTATGGTAGCTCCTCGACGCGTTCCAATGTCAGCAACCATGTCATGACTTTCAACAAAGAACCATTCTTCGATCTTTGTGAACCTCAGGATTTCGATCACACGATTTCTTACCCATTGAGTAAGTGATTTTTCTGGATTGGTTATCCAGAAGAGAGAGATTTGATTGTCGGTAAATTTGAATTTCTGTTGAATGTTGAGATTCTTGAACGAGCGACGAACGATTTCTCCTGTGTATGTGCTGGTCAATGAAGCGAAGAGTTCAGCTCTGGGTAATGTCATTCCTTTTGGAACTACTTTTGATCTTCCCAGAACCAGTTGGCAGGAGTATGTTCCAATTCGACGTTTGAAACGCACGTAGATACAAACACAGATCATTCGTTTGCTTGCATCTCCAAAGTCTAGTGTTTGAACATCAAGGCTGGTTGCATCGATGGGAATGATAGCACGATTGAAACGTAGGTCTCCAAGCTCTTTAATCATCTCGAAATTAGACTCCCATAGTGGTCGTAGCTCGTCTGGAATTTTGTCGTCCCAATCCAACTTTCTGAGTGTGAGATCTTGCATGTCGATCTTCATTGAGGCGACGATTGGTGTGATTTTGCCCGTCAAGTCGAAGATTTCGCCAACTTTTGAGCAGCAATGACGTCTGGTTAGTCTTGACGGTATGATTCCTTCTGTATTGGTGGGTTTCTTTCCACGAGTTTTCTTGGCGAAATTTAATTCTCCAAGGTTGAGTGAGATTGTGTCCTCCTTTGGAAACCACTTCATACCAGCTACATGGATCGTCTCTCCATCGTCAGTGAGGCTTTCGTTTGGTTCTTCTCCAGAAAATGCAACACCTTTGAGTCGAAAGTTTCCTTTGCTGAGAACGACTTCGAGATTGTCAGCAAGTGAATGAGCTTGGGTGCGTCCCGTCTCCCCAGACAGGCAATCGTCTACGTACACGTCATTATGAACAACATCGTTGACTTTTGGATAATCCTCCTTTGACAGGTCGGCGATCTTGCGAAGTCCATGTTCTGCTTGATTCCCTGACGAACGAACTCCATAAATCAGGGTTTTGATTATCTTTTCTTCTGGAAGCTTTGTTGGGTCAAGGTTAGGTTCCCAGATGTATCTTTGGAAACACCAATTGGATTCGTCAAGTTTGATGGTATTGTACATCTTACTGATGTCGGTGTGTATTGCAACTTGATGTGTGAACCAGCGAATAACGACTTCTTGCAATTTGTTGAGATTATTTCTTCCTTTGGCGAGGAGATCATTTAAGCTGTATCCTGATGACGTGGGTTGAGATGCATCGAACACCACCCTGCACGGTGTGCTCAACGAGTTCCCTTTCCATACAGCACGCCAAGGGATGTAGTATTGAGTGGTATGGTCACGAAGATATTGTTGTGTTGCTTCAGGAAGATTCCTTAGGTAATCGACATACCCAAGTCTTTGGAGTTTCGACTCAGAATCCAAGATATCTTGTTTGTCCTTAACATTGATTGCTAGATTTAGCTTTCGTAGCTGTTGGTTGTAGACTTTTATTGCTTTGGTTTTGTTGTTTGCAAGTCTCTTTGGATCTGATATGAACGGTAGAATTGCGGTGATGGATGACTCGTCATGATTGAGAGTGATTGACGAATCAATGATGTGTTGTTCAACTTCTTCTCTCAAGCTGATTGTTTCGTATTCATCGTGGTTCTTGCATTGGTTGCAAGTTCTGCATACTGGGCAACGGTAGGTGATTTCACTTCCGGTTGTCTCTGCTAGCTCGAAGAGACGCTGTCGTGATGTAAGATGAGCTTGAGTGTCGCTGGAGTCAATTGATTGAGAAAAGTCGCTGTAGTAGCCAAGGAGTGGAACTTCGTTGTTGAAATGATTGGGTCCACGATTGATGAAGAATGATTGAGTTGTGAAGTATCCATCGTGGATTTGGGTGAAAACCTTGTGTGGACCACCAACTACTCCACGTCCACCACCATCTGAATTGAGGAAGGGTGATTCGAACAACGATAACCCTGATTCCATCTGATGAACGAGCTTTGGAAAGTAACGAAGGTACTTGATGCCAAACATGAGATGTGTGTCGCCACCAACTGCAGGAGGGAGTTTTGGCAACTCTCTCGATCTTTGAAGCTGGTTGTTCTTGTAGTCTTGATGAATCTCTTGCTCAACGTCAATCAATGGATAGTAAGGAAAGGTAGAGGTGATTCTGTCGAGGCAGATACCAATTAAAGAAATGATCTCACCATCGTGCATTGGAAGGTTGACTTGGTAGGTACCACGTGTTGATTTGGTGACGGATTCTCCAAGTCCACCGACAGTGATCTGTTCTTGATTGACGAGTTTTGCTGCAGGGCCAAGTAACGTGACTGCTTTGGCTGAAATGATGAAATCGCTACATCCATCGTCGAAGAAAGCATTGATTCGATTGCCATTGACTGTCATTGTTTGAAGCTTGTAGATTCCTTTGTCTGGGACGGAGTCTTCACAGGAAGGTAGAGTCTTTGATGAGTAGGAATTGGTGAAGAATGATAGCTTGATCTGTTTTGAGAAGTCTGGCAGGTGTGCACTCCTCAAACATCTTGCTTTGAACCGATTGAGGATGTCCTTGTTTTGCTGATCTTCCTTGTGGTCTTCACAGACGAGTACGTGACGCTTCATTGGATACATTTGATGACTGGGATGAGGGCATACAAATTCTCGTTGACACTTTCCATTCTTGTGCTTCTCTGATGTTGCATCTGCACCTGGAAGGAGGCATTGTGTGCAGAAGCCTTTGGCTTTGATAGATGATAGACGAGCAGCTGGTGTGCTTTCGACAAACTTGAGACAGGTGTAATATTGAATGATCTTCATACCATTTGGACCGTTGGATTGACGATGTTGATCAGGTGTTGGCGATTCCCCACAGAGTTGACAATTGTTTTGGTGTCGTTTAGGTTCACCATGATAAGAATCTCGTTTGTTTGGTTTGCTGGGTCCCTGTCTTTGGCCATCTGACGATTTCTTGTCGCTTTTTGGTCCTTGAATGAGAAGCTTCTGTTGGTTGAGATGTTCCTCTTTGTCGAGAAAGACAAGCAGTCTTTCCCATGTCTCCTTTTCGTTGGGCTTGTCGTCGATTGTTGCAAGGAATCTTGTGAATCGTCCATCACCAAGTTGTTGATAGATGTCCGATAGGGCATTGCTGAAGTAGAGATTGTTCTCGATGTTGAACTTCTCGGCAAGTGACATGGCTTCACGAATGATGTTCTTAAACTTGCTTAACGAATGAACAAGTTTTTCAGGATCACGTGACGACTTGAGTTCGGATAGGGACAGAGTCTGGAGTTTCTTGTGAAGCATTGTTTTGGTATTGCCATAAGCATTCTCCAGTTTGGTCCATATTTTGTCAATGGTATCAAATGATTTGACAAGGCTGAGAGCTGGCTCGGATAGATAATTGTTCTTGAGCAGGTCAGGAAGCAGTCGAGTTGGTGTGTTGATAAGATGGAGCTTCTCGAAGTTGTTGCGAAATGTGTAGAAGTCAGTGGCTGAATCATAACCACTGAATTTATCAAGCTTGATATGCAAAAGCTTTGTGTCATAGTTCTTGTCAAGCTCTCTCTTGTTGTACTCTGTGCTCACTTTGGAAGCAAAGTCAGATTTGAAGGAATTTAAAGTCTCATAAAGTTTATCAATCTTTGGGACTTCTGCCAGAATGGTCTCATCAACAATTGTCAGTTGTAAAAGTTTCTCATACTTCAAGGCGATCTTGTCTAACTTGTCGAAAACACTGGGAATGTCTTTCTTGATTTGAATCAGTTGTTTATCAGTAACCTTGGTGATATCAGTGACATCTTGAGTAATGAAGGTTTTGACTTCTTTCAGGTTTTGGTTGATGTCTTTGATGATGAATGCAGCAGGAAGATCGTCGTTTGTAGACGGTAAGATGATTGGTTTGGTGTCAGCTGCGATGAGTGTATTCTTCTGGGCTTTTGCTTTGGTAAGACATGTCCTGATATTGAACAAGCCTGTATTGGTCAAAACAGCTAGTGGATGAGTGTTGGCCACAAGATCGATCTTGGCAGCACGTGCTTTGTCTCGAAGAACCTTGCGAAGATTTTCAAGGAAGTCGATGGATCTCGAGATCTCGGAAAGAGGGCAGTCTTCGACTATGAATTCATCGATATGATCGTTTGCTTCGTCGATAAGACTGTGGATTTCGTTGCTGTCTTCTTCTGACATGTCGTTAGTTGGAGGAGGTGGGTCCTCAGTTGATGATTGAATGTTGGCGTCAGCTTCAGTGTCAGCGTCGGCTGCAACGTGAGTGATGTAGGTAACTTGACCAGTCCGGTGGAGCTCACGGTAATCCACTCTCTTTGTCTGACGTAAGTTGGACATACAGTGAACGGACAGTTGGTTTGGAAATGTTGAGTAGTTCCGGAATTATGATACGAGTTCCGGAGTGACGAGTTGTACGAGTTCCGGAGTGACGAGTTGTACGAGTTCCGGAGTGACGAGTTGTACGAGTTCCGGAGTGACGAGTTGTACGAGTTCCGGAGTGACGAGTTGTACGAGTTCGGAGTGACGAGTTGTACGAGTTCCGGAGTGACGAGTTGTACGAGTTCCGGAGTGACGAGTTGACGAGTTGAGTGACGAGTTGTACGAGTTCCGAGTTCCGGAGTGACGAGTTGTACGAGTTCCGAGTGACGAGTTAGTCCGGAAAGATGAGTTGATCCGAGTTAGTCCGGAGAGATGAGTTAGTCCGGAGAAATGAGTGAGTTGATCCGGAGAGAAACGATGTTCCGGAATGAAGAAACGATTCGGACGAATGAGCAAAGTAGAAGAATCTGTTTGAATGTGGGCCTAGTGCATCGCACCTGGGGTGTGTCCGAAATAATCTTGACGCGAGAGGGTCGAATGCGAGAATAGATATATTCAAACTAAATGAAGAAAGAAAAACGAAAATTCATAAATATTTGACAAGACAAAATTTGATCCTAATTAGAGAAAATATGACTAATTAACTAATTAACGGAAATGATTAAACTGAGATAAATATGAGAAAAATGAATGACAAACTTACAGAAAATTCTAGAACTTAAATCCTAACTTAACTTAACCTAAAAATGTGTAAAACAGAAAAATGCCAAACAGAAAAGAGAAAAATGAGGCCAAACAGAGAAGACCAGAGGCCAGACAAAACCTAACCTAAAGCCTATGAAAAAGAACAAATGAAAACAGCAGAAAAACTCACCAGCTGGCCACGAGTGAGATGCTGTGTAAATGCTGACCAGAAAGGTAGTGATAACTAAAGGCGAGTAATCACTACAACAAGAAGCTGGATAAAAGATACTTTGCCATAAGGAAAACGATAAATTTTCACTGAATTTCTTGAGAAATCAACTCATGTCGAAAAACAACTTTCTCCCATCAAACCAAAATTAGAATGAATTCAGAAGTCACAAGCGTGAAAGAATCGGAGATAGTATGGCATAACATAATTGCCTAATAATTAAAACTAATTATCCTAGTATAAAGAAAACGTAGAGAAAATGTCATTTGGGAATATGCTATATACAAACAAAGGAAATTAATACACGAAGGAGCGTCAAATTAAAAAGCTTGTGGAAATTTTATATTGTCTGTTATAAGAACAGATCGTAAGACTACAAGGGGAATTGGGTACCATGCTCTGATACCTGCGATTAAGTTGCCTGTGTATATGGTACCAACTTGATGTTTAAGTAAAATATTTCTGCCAGATTATTGGGCATTGATTTTTACCAAGTGCTCATAGTCTTCTTCACTGGACTCAAAAAGCATCATTAAAAATGATCAAAAAGTTTTATGAAAAGTCGAGTCTACCACAGTCCTCAGATGAGGTGGGTTTTTTATAAGATACATTAGTAATTGTTCATTCGAAGTAATACAAAATGACGCGTTCTTTGGAAAAAGTAACAAAATCGTTTCAATTAATGGTTAGCAACCAACCAAATCAAATAAGAGCTTGTTAAAACTCCAACTTGTCCCACATTCCTCCCGGTCACCATTTTACAACGAATCATCTTCTAGGTGTTGTAGCGTTATTTTATACCCAATCAATCGACAATTTATTTCTTTAAAGGGCTGGTGGTCTTGACCTTCCATCAAATGACATTCCAGAAACAGCCACTTTTCATCCTTTCGTCTTTGCAAATCAAGAAATGTTAAATAAAGCTCCAGTGAATGATGAAATTCTACTCAACATGGTCTCCGAAAGGTGCTTTTCAATTTTAACAAAAAATGCTTTATTTACAGTATTGTTTGGCTGTACACAGACCCAGTATCTACAGCTAATTTCAAAATTCATTGCCGTAGAGGATCTGTTGTCATTGTCTTTTCTCATTTGAGACTTTCAAACCGACCGCTGCGATGAAGTGTTGGTGGAGAGAGAGAGAGGAGACGACGAGAGAAGTGTTGCTATTTATAAATCATACTTGATCGCAGAGGTCTCTGTACGGAAATCTTTTATCAAACAGACATGTGCACAGAGTGTACTACGAAACGATAAGCGTGAGATACACTCTGGTACAGGTACAGAGTAGATTATTATGAAACCATATGAATTCCTAACAAGTACGTAAGTTTCTGATAGTTCTGGGTCTTCTTAAAAAAAGAAAATTAAATTTAAGAATATACATGTCGAAAACCCTGTTTTAATCAGCACCTTTATATTTGGTGCCACCTATATTAGACAGTCTTCTAAAGCCAAAAATTATGTCCTAAGCTGACAAAATTTAGTCTGGGAAAACTGTATTCACTATAGCCCAAAAACATTTTCACTCACCCGCAATTTCATCCCTCCTGACATGGTATCTCGTGTCTATGAATGAATTTTGCTGGTCTGATTTTAATGTTGAAAATTTTTCACTTCCACTTAGCACTTCAGCAGATGATCGTTTTGGTTTCAATACAATGAGTGACTACATACAACTTTATCGGTATGTCCAGATTCTCTATTTCGAAAACAAACAAACAAAATATTGCTTTAGGCGTACAAACGCGAATTTCGGCCTTTCAAAATTCTTAACAGGGCAATTCCCGAAAGTTTATGCTCGCGAAAAATTCTCAAAATAACTGGAAATCTAAAAAACCTCGAAATCGTAATAAATATTAAATTTTCGGCATATTATTATCAATTAATGCCTTTTTAAAGTCGAAGAGTAGCCGTCTTTAGCGGATTTAAGGAATATTTTTCACTTTTAACGCAATTTTTATTCGAAAACTCTTATTTTTATCCAACGATTCGCGAAATTTTGTACGCCTAAAGTATCATGGGGATTGCTTGTTTGCTGTGAAAAGAGAAAAACCCTTCCGTCGAGCACAAACTTACCCAATCTTCATCAACAATCCTAGGCTCATATTTTAGAAATCGCTCCTTTAAGACCATTCTGAGAAATTGTCAACCACGATTAGAGCGTATGCCCGAGTGAACCGCCTCTATGGGTGCTATCAAATTGTGCATGGGTGGCGGCGCTCCTAGGCACCTACTTGCGGTATTCAGTCAAAAATGAGTGGGACTTAACGTGGGTTGGCGTAAATCATTAGAGAATATTTAATCCTGGAAATCACGAAAAATAAGAATGGCAGAGCCTTAGCCATAATTTACTGGTTTTCATACAAAGGCGTGAAATTTAAAATTTTTAGAGAAGGGAAAATGACCCCAACAGAGGTTGCAATTAACGTGATGAAAGCGATCAAAGAATCACAACATCTCAAATCCATTATCGAGATGGATGGCAATGATGTGCTAAAGGTAAGCGTTCGCTCAACGTCCATCTAACGTCCTTACCATCTTAATACGCCTATAAACGCTTAACGACATGTTCTGCTTTTGAAGAGAATGGTGATGAATTTTCAAGGAAATGATGTCACAATTCTTTGTTTATGAGAATATTAATGCAGCAACCCCAGACATGATATCATCCCTTCCTTCTTGGATAACACGAACCCAGTTTCCTTCGCTTTAAGGGTATAGCGTTTAACGTTGCATATACATGGTTTAAATAGATGGCAATGATGTGCTAAAGGTAAAAATCCCATTAGTCACAGCGTCCTATCAAAGGTCATAACAATCCAATAACAGCTGGATTCCTCTAGCTTGGTACCTGTTTGTCTTAAAAAGATTAATCTCTTTAACCTAAGGGTTATTCTCGATGACACGGCGTATTCTCAACGTCTATCTAACGTTCATATCGTCTAAATAGTGTGAGATGGGCGTTTAAACAATTGTTGCTGGGTTCTTCTAGCTGGGTGCCTGCTCAGTTTTGTGATTTTCTCCTGCTGAAATCTTTTGTTAGATGGCGAATGAATCAACAGAGCGCTGGCAGAAGGGAACACAACTTTCCATTTTCGATGGAATACCAATCGCCATCAAAGACGAATACATTGTCGTAAGTGAAGAACATCCATTTTTGGTCGCTGGAACCTTTTTAGTTTGTTACTTTTTATAAGAAGTAAGGTTCTTTTAATTCTCAGATTAAAGGTTTTATTCTTACATAAGTGTTCCCGTTTCATATCAGGCACGCACATAATTCATATCAGGCACATATTTCATATCAGGACAGTGTCTACATATTGTTATGTTATGCTGATATAAACAGAAAAAAATGTTTTCTTTCCCTCTTTCTGACCAATCTTGCTCCATATCTGTGTCAATCCAATGTGAAAAAGTGTGGCGAAAAGTTGAACTTGCGCATGAAATATCTCGAGTTAGGTAAGGAAATCAGCTATAACCGTTTAAAAGTCTTCTATATAGTTTTTCGAGAGCTTTCAAATGGTATACATGATATTGTCTGGAAATAAGTTTGAAATTTTCAAAAAATTTCGCCCTTAGGATTTTGCCTGGGGAAAATAGAAATATCCCAAAAAAGGGATGTTCCACCAGTGGGATTTTAGGGGAATTTTTCCTGAGGTATAAGCATCCTATAGAGAAGGTCTGGAGAAAGTTTCAGCTAGATCATATTTTTTTCCTACAAACTGCCTGTATTTTTGTAACACGACCACACTATTCATGATAACCAATCCACAACGGACCACGGTCTAGATTGAATGATTTATTTCTATATATGGAGACAGATTGTGATAAAGTCTGCTTGTGGTTGTATGTTCGTTTTATTTTTCTAATCCTTTCAATCCATCAAATTGTAGTTCCAGACTAAAATAACACTTTATTGAATTGATTTATTAAAGTTCATTTCTATTTTCCCTTTGAAAAATGTCAGAGGTTGTTTACTTTAGTGTGTTGTAATTAATTTTCGTCCTTCCGGGTTGTGTTGGTTATATACTATCTGATGTTTAATAATATCTGTCACAAATAACTTATTATGGCAGGAATATCAAAAGTCTTCGATTTTGTCCTATACACGTTTTCTTTTAAGAAACTAGTTTTACTAAGCAGCCTCAATGTTTCTTAATAAATCGGCCTTTTGAGCCTTAAATGTTTCCTACATGTTTCTAAACTTTTTGACATAATCTGCCTATTTTTGCATGCAAAGAAAAAAATCATATCTTTTGATTGGAAGGTTCTTAAACGACATTAACAAATCTTTACATACAGTAAAACAAACAACAAACATGGTGGACGAAGACACGATAAAAATCTTCCAACAGTTATTAGAAAATCCAGAAGCACCATCAACCACATTTGTTCAGAACCTGGACAATATATACAGGTTACCTAAAGACATTATCACTCAAGAATTGAAAAAGTTAGAGCTAAAAGTCCTGACTGTATTGAAAGACCAACTGACCTACCGTTTTGTTGAACAATTTGGTGAGGAAACCTTGAAAAGCAATGGATTTCTTCTGACATCTGATGATCTCTCATCCCAGTTCAAGAAGAGAAAAGCACCATCAACTGCTGCTGGTGACATATACCTTATGGGACTTAGCATGCATGAGAAATGTATCACAAACAAACTTGCAAACGAACTTTTGCTACCACAATTTATTCAAGAGTCAAACGTAAACGACATTATGAACAGTGAACACAGCAAATTGATTATTGAAAAACTGCAAGAACTTATCGAGTCTAATAAAAAGATCTCTACTGAAAATGCTGCAATTAAAAAGCAAATGTTAGAGGTTGAAAAGCAAAATGCTGAAATGAAAGAGCTAATCTCGGTATTGGAGAGCAAAATTGATATCAGGAATAAAAATCCAAGTTTTGAGAAGCAAATGGAAAATAGTTTCCAGAAACTTTTATCAGATATTATTATCCATATAGCGGTCATTAAGTAAGCCATTAAAGATTCGAACGGCGGGAGGTATTGAAAGGTTCTATGACTCAAATAGTCATACATGCGCTGAGAAAACTAAGGCGTCGCACTTCAGAGGGCTGAAATATCATTAATCGCCCTGGTTATAGGGCGATAACGTCATTTGTGGTCTGCTTGGAACTTTATTGAAGTCGTTGCATTGAAGCGAAAAGACTAAACTAACGTCAGAAAAAAACACTTTTTGGTCATTTGCGGCCCGCTCGCAAGAGTACTCAAAACTTGTTAAACTCATTGCATTGAAGCGAAAAGACTTGGCTGACGCTAGAAAAAAAAGTTGTTTGAATGTCCGATATGGATAATAATAGTAATAGCGTTAAGCTTTCGTTCGTTGTTGTCATTAATTCTGCCCTTGCAGTTTGATTATTAGCCCTCTAGTGCAATTTTGCGCCCTCCGCTTCGCGTCGTGCCCAAATGACACTCTCGGGCTAATAATCAAACTGCGCGGGCAGAAAATAACAACAACGACCTCAAACTGAACGCTATTGTTATATTCCGTTCGACACCAGCCAGAACATTGCCCAACCAAAAGCATCCTATTCGGAGAAAGCTTCAACTCTACCACCACCACCTCCTAAATCACCCTCATCAAACTCACTACCAGCGGAAGACTGGCACACTGTCAGCAGGCGTCATAAAAAACCGCACCATACTACCTTACCCCAAATGCCCACAGACACAGACACAGCCACCTCATCTGATAAGTCCAAACGAGGCCCAATATTTGGAGGCAAACAACCAACCAAGTCAAACATCACTGGAAGCGCAAAACCGATCTCCCTGTTCATTGGGGGCTTTAACCCTTCTCTTCAGGTGAAAGACATTAAAAACTTTATTGAAAAGGACATTCAAATAAAAGTTCTCAGAATCGAATCGAATCGAATTAATAAACATATAACCAGTCAGTTCGAGTTGACATTGATGCCACAAGTAAAAATAGGGCATTTGACAGATCGACTTGGTACACTGGATTGATTGTAAAACCTTACAGACCACCTAGAAGTCACCAGAACATTCAGGATAACTACAACAACTACCCTAGAAATAACAAATGACCAATATAACAGCAAGCACGACAGGAATGAGCAATATGAAAGAAACCGTCAGAGTACAGGCCTATACCGAGACCACGCAAAACAAATCCAATCAGTAGGAAGCGACAGAGAAGATGGATGGTACTGAATTTATTACTCTAAACTGCAACGGATTTAAGTCAAACTTCGTTTATATTAATGAACTCATCTCAAAGTTTAATTGTATTTTTCTGACAGAGACTTGGTTACTTACATCAGAGGAACACCTCTTGTCAGCATTCAACCATGACTTTAAAATAATTATTGTACCAGCAATAAAGAAAAACTGTGGACGCCCATATGGTGGTACTATATTACTTCTTAACCGCAAAATGTTTTCAAAAACTGACATTATCATTCTAGAAGATCACATTACAATTGTCAAAACAAACCTGAATAATATGCCACTCACCATTACTGGAGTATACCTACCATCTACCAATTCAAACGATTACATTGAAAATTATAAGATACAATTAGCAGTTATATCTGGGACTCACCATCAGCTACTCTCAACATCTGAAGCTATGATACTCGGAGACTTCCAATGCTGCCCTAACATCCGGGGGTCAACAAGGAACTCAACCGAAAACTCTTTATCCAAGTACCTCACCAGTTTCATAGAAGAAAACAATCTCTACCCTATAGATATGTTAGAGGGATCCGGCCCATTATATTCCTACCACCATCTGACCATGCAAAACAAATCTTATATTGATCATATACTTGTCTCTGAAGATCTAAAGAACATTATGTACAACACAAGAGTCCTAGATCATCACCCTCTAAACACAGGAGACCACTTGCCTGTTGCTACAACAATAGCTACTAGACAAACACAAAACACTCCCATTATTTATTCTTCTACCGACCATCAATTTAACCAAATACCAAGCTACATGTGGAATAATGAGAAATTTACAGAAAGATATAATGAACTTACAGAACAGGCATTCACTGATACAAGTTACAAATATTTACCTTTGGAAGTCGAACTAGAACTAATGAATAAAACCTTGAAGGAATGTGCTTCAAAAAGTTATGCTGAGATAAACACTTCAACACGCAAAGTTTCCCCTAAAGCTTGGTGGAACAGTGATCTTTCTACGGCAAGGAAAAAGCTGCAACAAATGTTCAATCTTTGGAAGGCAGAAGGTTTCCCCAAGTCTGAGTCAAACATATCTTATGGTAGATATAAATTTGCAAGAAAAGCATTTCGATACTTAATACGTCAGTCAAAAAAAACAGGTATCGGTCAATCATTATATTGGAGTTGATAAACTAAAAAACATTAAACCCAGATCCTACTGGCAACAAATTAAACTGAACAAATCATCGACACAAAAACTTTTTACAATAAACAATAAATCAACAACAGAAAGTATTACCCACGAATTTTCTAATCATTTTGATCAGGTTCTCAATCAACCGAAGGTGGCATCAACAGATAACAACAAGACAAACAAAGAATTGGAAAAATTACTTCACGATATTGGACCGAATAGAGAATGCTTTTTTGTAACAGAGTCAGAAATAAGCAAAGCCATAAACCGATTTAACAAAAACAAAGCAAGGGATCCGTTTCAATTACTTGCAGAACACTTTCAATTTGCGGAAAATAACAAAGTTAGAACTTATATTGCACATATTGTCAACAGGATCTTCACCGAAAACCAAACTCCGAAATCCCTGAGTATCTCGTTGTTAATTCCACTTGTTAAATCTTACAAAAAATCGATGAAAGACCCAAATAACTATAGAGGTATCAGCTTGATGCCTATCCTCTCAAAGATTATCGAAGCCGTCATCCTCGACAAATGTCCAATGCTGTCAGCCCCCAAACTATCTCAATATGGGTTTACCAACCAAACATCTACAGTTCACGCTGAAGTAATGATCCAGGAAACCATTAACTATTATAACACTAATGGTTCACCTGTGTACATGTGCAGCTTAGACGCTTCGAAAGCTTTTGATAGTTGCAATTGGCACGTAATGTTTAAGAAACTTCTTGACAAAGGTATCTCAAAATCAGTGTTGCATTTCTTAATATCGTCGTACCTCCAGAGTGAATCTGCCGTTATGTATAATGGATGTAAATCCGAATCATTTCGCTTGTCACAAGGTGTGAAGCAAGGATCCATGCTTTCTCCCTACCTGTATAACATTTACACCGAATGCCTACTCGACATTTTTAAATAATCAAACTCAGGAGCTCGTTTACCTGAAGGAACTAACACATCAGTCGTTGCTTTCGCAGATGACCTTTCCTCATCAGTCCCACGCTCCGCGGATTACAGTTACTTATTGACAAATGCATATCATATGGGGAAAACCACAACATCAGTTTCAACCATCTCAAAACACAATTTGTTGTTTCCGGTAAATCAAACTTTCAGAACCCCATGCTGATGCTAGATGGTAAATTCGTATTAGCACAGGAAACAATGAAACACCTTGGTTTCATTTGGAAACGCAAATCAAACAAACTCCTATTGAAACATCATTTAGAGTACCGCCTCACTGAGATGTGGTCTGTAGTCTGTAGTATCTTCTCTCATTTCGTCTGGTGTTCGTCATCTGCACCCAAACCAAATTGTCACGATGTATCGATCTTTAGTTGTTCCAAAACTGATATATGGCCTGGAAATCGTCAACTTAACAAACACTGACAGACAATATCTCAACAGACAGGCACGCTGTTCGTTGAAGCAACTGTCTGGAGTCTCAAAACATTCCAAAAACCTCATAAGCCGTTATTACAGACTCAATGACATAACAACACTGCTAGACAATCGCAGGCTAGACCTTGTACACCAACTCTTTCAAAACAAGAACACGTCAAAATACATCATTCACCTTCTATCCATCCCAAACCGTGACCGATCATTTTCAATATTGAATAGTCTGCTTGGCACCTGTACGGCGTATGATAAGAACCTTCTATGTTGCCTTTTTAATCGCATTGGAAAGTCAACTCTATCCCTTACTACTTGTGACGTTGAAGTTAATACTGGTGAACTGAATGCAATACATGACTGTATTCTGAACTGGCACTTGCATGATAAAAGGGTATCATTTAAGCAAATTTTGGAAGCTGAAATCAATAGATGAAAATATTTTTCAGTGCCGTAGGAAGCATTTCCATATTGGGGGGGGGGGCTGAAGTTTAGTGACACCGCGAGGGCCAACCATGGTTTGGCCCGAGGGGGGAAATTTTGAAAATTTGAGCTCTAGATTGCTTGAAAATGCACTCAATTGTGACAATTATGCCAAATTAAAAAAGAAAAACTTTGTATTTTGCAAAATAACCATTTTTGAAAAAATTATTGGGGGGGCATAGCCCCCCCTTGCCCCCCCAGTTGCTACAGCACTGTTTTTGATGTAATACAGCGTATAACCAACGATGTAAAAATAATAGATAACCAACTTGCCTTGATTCTCAAAAAACATCCGTGTTACGGTTGTAAAAATATTAATGACATTTTGCATCGTAAAAAGTGCAATTAAATAAAAACTTGCTTCATTTGCAACCTTCTATTGGACAGAATCGATCACGTGATGTATATTTTTCCAAAATTTGGGTTAGAAAAAGTGTATTTTCCTATAGGCAGCCTCACAGAAGGAATTTTTTAATTAGATATTATTGTTCTATAAACATTCATCTGTTTATTTTGTATCAGGCAACCTTCATGCACTTTTCATTCGTGAGATATCGCACTTCAAATCACACATATATTTTTCAGATAACAGCATTTTATGAGCGTTTATTTATCCAGATGAAGATTAAGTGGTATCAGGCCGATCGGTAGTCAATTTGTCTAAAGATTGGTACCTTTATCTTTTGAAAACAATTCCAAAATTTGCAGTAAATAACAATTCAAATTTTCTATCAATTCAGTGGATGTCAAAAAGTGTGTCAAAATCTAGCTAAAAGCATAACACGCACTGCACACAGAGCTTTTTTAAGGAGTGCTCATTTCAATAGGAAAACAATGGTTGTTCTCTTGGGAGAAGTGCCTTCTAGAGGTAGTTGGTTATCTATTATTTTTACATCGTTGGTATAACATAATATAACTTTGATAACTGGAGCTAGTCGTTCTCCATAGGTACAATTCCCTCAAACACATTTGCTATTTTCCACTAGTTATACACATTGCTTTCCTTTTGCTTTCATTTCCAATTTTCAATCCTTAGACTTTCCTAATTTGTGGGCAGCCAATTTCCCTAGTTTGTGTATAACCCAAAGGTGATTCCCCACCCACAGATAGTCTGAGCCGAGTTTTTCGAAAGGAATCACCTTTTCGTATTTTTTAGACGACTTATATTATTTTTTAGCCAAAGTACATATTCAATATATTCTATTTATGTGAAACGTAGACAAAAAGTTTTCCCCTACACCACTTCAAAGGTTAATTCTGTCTTTTTTGTTCTTTCTCACTCTTGTCTACTTTAGGCGATTTCTTGTTTTTGTTTTTTTTGTTTTTTAGATGGCGGCTGTAGTCTCTCTGAGGAAAGGTCACTCCTGCTACGGATAGGCCCCATATCAGAAAACTCCTTTCCCCAGGGTGATTCGGCTAGGCCTCACCTTGGTATGATTCTAAATATTATTGCCTTGTGTAGATCTTGATTCTCTCTTATATTTCATGGTGTGTCCTAGGCCTTAGAGTGGGGATTCCTTTTTATATATTATAAAAGATAGTATATAATTAAAAAACGAAATTTTTAAAACTGTACACTTTTATTAGTTATACCATAAATTGGTGATAAAAGAGATGATTAAAAAAAAAATCACCATGACAACGATAAAAGGGGAACTTTGAATTCGATTCGATGGATGGGAAAAATGAAACGAACAAAAAACTTCTCAAACAAACCTAATACTAGAACCACAAGCAGACTTGATCACAAATCTGTTTCCATCTGTAGTAATAAATCACTTACTCTAAACCGTGGTCCGTTGTGGATTGGTTATCTTGAATTTCTCTCGTCAGAACGCTAGCGACCTTGGTTAGTCGTGACGGCTCGGTGGCGCCTAAAGTCACTGCCCGATTCTAAGCCCTCTGGGATTGACCACACCTTTAGTTTACGATACAAAGTTTAATTCATTAATAAACATAGTCATAGTCTAGCATGCTAGACGACTAATAACACCTTTTCGACAGTAGCCGCCAATTGCTGCGCGGGCATTTTTTGTCCGTTTTACCACCCTAAAACCGTCCCAGTCTTTTTTTGCGCCTAAAGACGATAGAAAAAATATGTAAAAAAAGGATTGGATCGGAGTTTAGGGTGGTGAATTGAATAATAAAGTGGCACACGCCTGACTGTGCGAATGTCCATTATGATGAAAATGGCTAAAAAATTAAGAATAATGCTAAGAATATCACCATCCTGGCATTTTGCTACTCAAGCTAAGAATGCCATTGTTAGAGCATTTTCAATTATAAATTGTCAACTACCCCCAAGTAAGACTCACTCCTTTAAGCTTAAGACGTATGTACTAAATGTTGAATCCGATCTGAATTAGACTGAATTAGGATCCTAACCTAAGAATGCTGTAAGAATATCTTTGGATGATTTTTCCCAAAAAGTTAAGAATATCCATGGTGAAATAGATTTACACCATTCTTATTAAAAAACGTATAAATAGACACTGAAGAGAACTTTCAATTACTCAATTACTGTTCTTATAAGAAACATTTTGGTATGACGACATTAACAAATCACCATGACAACGATAAAGGGGAAAGTTGAATTCCATTTGATGGATGGGAAAAATGAAACGAACAGAAAACTTCTCAAACAAACATATACTAGAACCACAAGGAGACTTGATCACAAATCTGTTTCCATTTGTACAAAAAAAATCACCAGCTATAAAACGTGGTCCGTTGTGGATTGGTTATCTTGAATTTCTCTCGTAGAACGCTAGCGACCTTGGTCAGTCGTGATGGCTCGGTGGCGCCTAAAGTCACTGCCCGATTCTAAGCCCTCTGGGATTGACCACACCTTTAGTTTACGATACAAAGTTTATATCATTAATAATAATAAATAAGCAAAAAGTAATGGAAGGGACAAATGCAAACTGATATTATCCCGTAGCAATCATTGTATTATCATATAACATATTACATATTACATGGACTATAAACGACTCCAGTCTAAAACACGAAATATATTTCATACGAGGAGTAGAAACTGAGCATACGAGGCTTTACTAAAGATATACCTTAGGGGTCTTCGACAAAAAACTTTTTTATCGGCATCGGGCCGATAAGCTTCAGACCCCCCCCCCCCCCCCTGCTCTTATCGGCCTAAATTTTTCAAATCCAATTTTTACATCTTTGAAACACAATTTCCTCCAATCTTGTCCGCCATCGCCTTCCCACCCGTCATCGTTGAATTTTTGTCTATTTGTGCATCAACATTGAGTTTGTTCATACCTGCATTGATATTGTTAATCAAAACGAAAGTTAAAATGACGGGATGAAGTCGCAACATTTCGAAGGAAAAGGCAGCGTGCTGGCCAATGAAAAATGAGTTTTTTATCAAAGCTATTTCAAAACTGTACTTTTAAAGTTGCGAATTTGCGCGCGCGATAAAAAATTCGAAAGTTTTTTGTCGAAGATCCCTTATCGGCTATGTTTACCTAGGCTCTTATTTGAGTAATTTTTTTCGTCGCTGGCGTAATAAGGGCCGTCGTAATGGATCGGAGTTAGATTAAGGCCTAGGCTGCTGGCATCCACTAACGGATTCGTGCTCCTTATAGAGGATGCTTAATAAGCTATATTTCCTTTGTCCAGAGATTTGCCGCCTTTAGCTGATATACGGCTAAAGACATGTTTAGCTGGCGAGTGTCTACAAATATTACATTACGTAATGTTTAAGTTTTCTGTGAGGCACCAAATCATAGATTGGAAAATATATTTGGATTTCGAAAAAAAAGTAGGTGGAAGGAAGTTTGCTTGTTTTTCTTCCTTCTTTCTTGTTTAATGTGGAGATTTTGTAAAAGATGAGAAATTAGATTTATTGAATTTAAGTGCCCTGGTGTATCTTCTGTGTGCACCAACAAAATTTTGCTTCATAAAACTACATTTTGATGCTTGAATTTGGACTTGTATGAGTGTATAATTTTTTACCACACTGGATTCGTTGATCACTTTGGCTCCAGATAATTGTTTTGTCAGTTCTACAGATATGTTGCAGATTATTTCAAGGTATTCTAGTTATGTATATACAGTACATTTTGGGGGTCATATTGAATATTTCTGACAATCACATTAGTTCTTTATGATTCTACAAAAGGGAGTGTTGTTGTTCCTTCAACAAGGGCCTTTAAATGTTAAAACAAACAAAGAACTTTTCTTCAGCTTTGGCATTTCACTTTTTAATACTGTGTGGCCTTTGTATCTTTCAGGTACTTAGCTTCAACTCTTTGAAGAGATTGGAGTGTTTCTGGTTGTTTTCTATCACTTTTGTGTTCATATTTGTATTTTTTGAGCTTCGACCGAAGAGCTGATGGAAAAGTTTTGATAAATTTACAGACCAGATATCTTATAAAAGCAAAAGTCGAAAATAAATCTACAGACTGTACATAATGCGCGCATCAGATTGTTTTTATCTTTTTTCTGTTTTGTTTTTCTGGTCTGGGATTCGAATTTCGAACGTAAACATTCCATTGAAAACGTTCGAAATGATCGTTTTTGCGTACGCATCAATGTCAATCAAATTATTAGCTCGCCAAGATTTCCTTTGCGAACCGGAAAGCGGTTGGTAGATCATTAAGCAGACCTATACTACATGGGGTTTTGTAGAGGTCTGCGATTCAGACTAATTAAGGCCGGGCTAAAAATGGAAGAAAATTTTACCCTCGTCGTTATAAGTGTCGGCGTAAATAGGCCGATAAGGAACATGGTTTCAACATTCTTTCCTAGTTTCTTAATTTCTTTAAGAAGCCTATCTTGGACTCTTCCAGAAAACATTTGAATATGGGGGGGGGATATAACATTTTTTAGAAATTTACCCCCCTCCCCGGACATTGTGAATTATGACCCCCAGTACCGATCTCATCCCCCGGACAAGCAACAGTTGACCCCCATGGACATTCGAAATCGCCCCTAAGCAGAGCAAGTTTGCCCCTAAAACAAGGCAAATTTTGCAGATTTTTCACCTCCCCCCCCTGGACAAAATATCCAATATATCCACCTATACCCCCTATGTACAAAAACTTTCTGGAAAAGCCCCTTGCGAAGTGAAGCGACGTCTAACTTTTGAAATTAATTTCACTTTCAGGGTGGTTACCATTTACGTAATGGTTTCCCAATGTCCTCATTAGATCATATTTATGACCAATCATCAGAAGGAGGTCTGGTGAAGAAATTAAGAGCAGGTGGTGCTGTTTTTATTGGTATAACCAACATGCATCAGTGTGGAATCGGTGCCTTCGGAATCAACCCCTCAAAGTATGACTCTATTCATATATGCTATCAATGTCTTCCACGGACCCAACAGCAGATAGGCTGAAAGTGACGTATTGACTGATTTTACGTCACTTACAAGAATACAACCAATCAGCTGTTGGGTCCGTGGAAGACGTTGGAATGGTGCATATCATGAATTTTATTTATTTTACTGAGTGTTGTCAAAATCGGTATCGGCATAATCGGTTAGGTACAACCGTGGATAAAAAGCATGTAGAATTTTCAAAATTTTCTGAAAATAACTGAAAATGGGTGAACCTCAGCCACACAGGTGGTGGGTGCAACAGAGAGCTGTGAGAAGTTGTTTATAATTGATTAAACCTTCTCAAATATGGTCAAATTAGATGTCTTCTCAAAAGATTTGAAGAGGAAAACTCATTGAAACTTCAATCTCAGATTAAAAAAGGCCTGACGACAAAAATTCAATTCTTCAATCTTGAGTGGATCCAGCCTCTGGATTTGTCATCCAATATCTCGAAATCCAATAAAAACAACATATGGTTTCAGAGCTTCTTTAGAAATTATTCAAGGATTTTTGAAAAGTCTACAACATTTTGTCCATGATTGTAACTGTGCTTTCACAGTTTTGTTGATTAAAGCAAGTTTTGAAATGTGAATGGATATAGTAAGTAAGTCTGCGACCGCAGTCGGAGACGACCCGATGGCCGCTCTTTTGGTAGGTTTCTACCCGAAGGTAGGGGAGGGCGCCACTCTTTCTCCCTGGATTGCTCCACTTACCCTTGATCCTTCTCTTAATTGCTGAGCATCAAGCAGAGAGGTATCAAGTACCATTTTGGAAATCTTTGGCATGACCCAGCTGGGGGTTGAACCCACAACCTTGCGCACCATAGCCGGATGCTCTACCACTGCACACGGTCGCTAATGGAGAGACATTAGTCCAATTTCTATCATTTCACTAATGAAAAGGACTAATAGCCTCACAAAACAAGGAAATTGAACGAGCTGTGCTTATACAAACAATGCTAGCCACGAAACTCAGATATTTCTAATTAGTGGTTTAAATCAGACTAAAGATAGACTTGAAAATTTCAAATAAACTGTAACTGCACAAGAGCCAATTACCTATATCTTTGTTACGATTTATTCCACTTTTCTTTCAAAGACACCATGGTGCTAATCGAAACCCGTACAACCCTAAATATGCAGCTGGTGGAAGCTCTGGTGGATCCGCATCTGCTATTGCTGCAGGTTAGAAATCATTTCCTCATAATGTAATCACCTCCTGCTCTTGGCAAAGTAGACTAAAAGCAACCACTCTTCTTTGCTCTTTTTATTTGTTGGACTTGGAAAAGAACCCAAGATCTTTTGATACCAGGATGATAATACTGAAACAGATCTCCCCTTTTGATAAGAAAAACAGCTTTAGGAGATCAACAACACCAAAATATCAATTTGTTCGGAGTAAAGCAATCATGGCGTTCCAAAGATTCTGAACTCTATGCTTTGGAGGCATCATTTCCTTTTTTTCAAACTTCCGATTACATTTAAGTTTCGATGAATTCTAACATATTAATCAAGATGGATTAATGTTACTTTCCCTTTCAAGTGTACTCTTACATATCGTAAGTTGGCCTAATGTCGACATCCCTCATCTAATTCCGAAACCCTTTAGAGCAGGGATTAAATGGAAGATTGGAACCTCCAGGGAGGAAAAAAACCCTTTTTCAATCAAAGATTCCAACTTTCATAATCTTCTTGTCTTTAAAGAAGGGTGTCGAAATTAGATGAGAGATGTCAACATTAGACTAATTTACGGTTTTTCTTATTTATAGGTTATTGTCCAGTAGCATTGGGAACAGACGGGGGAGGCTCGATTCGAATTCCTGCATCTGCGTGCGGAGTTGTCGGTTTAAAAGGTATTTGTTTCTTAGATCATTATAGTAAAAACACTTACTAGCTACGTCCAATGAAATTCCAAGCAATTTTCTGCGTGCGTTGTCGTTATACGGCCAAAATACTCAACTCCAAATTGAGTTTTAAAAATCAATATTTGCAAAATGTGTTTCTTTTTTGTGTTAAAAAAAATTCAAAATGATGAATTAGTGAACATATTTAATAGTAGCAGTAGTGTAAATTAATTTCAATTCTGCTTATCTATTCTTACCATCGATTGACCGTCTCAAGGAATGTTTATCAAGCTCCAAAACTTGCCAGATTTCTTTAAACTGACTACTGGGCACTACCTTAAAGTCTAAACTAGTCTAAATTTGATGGTATTATTCTAGCATTAAGTAAAACATATGGAGGGCTGATCAGTTTGTCCTTTTCTCTTCGACATATTCATAACAAATTCATTCAATTGCTAGCACCATGTCCAAGGTAGCACAAATGAATTTAGTTTGTTTTAGATTATTAAGTATTCATTATTGCTTGTAAATTAAGTATGTGAATTTTGAAGATATTCCTAAGGGATTCTTACTGGAATAAGAAACACAGACAAAGTTATATGTGATGGTTTTTGATTTTTATTTTGCTTTGATGATATTAGAATAGATGATGGATCTATTGTACAAAGATGAATTCGCCGGTTTTCTTGTTGTCCCACTTGATGATACGATCACCACCGTTCCATTTGATGACATCACTCTCGCCTGCGTCAATCAAGACGGTGACGGCGTGCAACAAGTCGAAATAATGATGAGCATCCATTAAGATCTATAAGAAATGAAGAAAATAATTTTTTAATATTGATCCCTCTAAGTAATGGTTTTAATCTCAACATTAATTTGGAAAAATTGTTGTTTAAATCTCAAATTCTTTTAATCGGGGCTACCGACTTTGTTAATTTTTCACTTTAGTTGATCTTTTTTTTACATTTCGTTCAATGAAAAGTATCCACCAGAATTGGTTTTGACTTACGCTATCAAAAGGAACGTATCGGTAATCGCGTGTTGGTAAGCGAACGAATTGGGCTTCGAATTCAATGTTAGTGTACATTTGTTCAATCAATTCAGCATAGTGTGTAACATCGACCAATAACTGGAAATAATGTAAATCCAATAAATCATTCGGTTTTCAATTGGGCAAGTCTCTATAACGCTCCTTTGAAGTGATGGTTATCACAAGCAAATTCTCTTCTTTGCTAAATTTTTCTATTTGTGTTTAGTTTAGGCTGAAAGACTTTTTCTCGGGGTTTCATCATATGTAGAATTATACTGGATTTTTATTCGAATTTTATTTTTAGAAAATGTCAGAGCTTAATGAGACACGTATATTGATTGGTTTTTAGTATCGTCTATTTCAATTTAAAAAAATTATACTCACAGTGTCGCCATACAGGACTTTGAACTCGGTTGGAGCAGGTTTGACTAATTCTTCTTTCTGTGAATCTCTGATGACTTTTTGTATCTTAGATTCCATAAATCGAAGCTGGTCAAGAAGGCAGTAGTAATGATCTGCATCAACAAGGAACTAAAATTGGAATAAAATAAAAACCATTATTTGATCGCTGTTCTTTCTATTGAGGAATAAATTTTGATTTCCAAGGAATTTTGCTATGGTTAACTCGTGGTTCTCGAAATGAGACTTCCACTAGTCGGTTTAGTTGAAAAGTTTACTTTTAAGGAGTGTAGTGATACTGAACAAGTTCTTACCGTGTCTCCAACAGACTTGAAAAACTCTTTTTGAGCGATACTGATGTAATACTTGCAGTTCTCACGAACGACGCTTGAGGGCAAACCAAGTTTTGCCACAAGTCTTTGATAACGGCGAACACTCACCAACAACTTAAAAGAAAAGAGGTAGAAGTATTTTAGATACGAAATAAACTGTCATTAGTAGGTTTATTAGCAGGCTTAAAGAATGGAATTCTCTTTTGAAATGAGTAATTGACTCTTCCCTTAGATATTTGACGCTTCTCAAACTACGAAATAATTCCACGTTTTCTTTAGTTTTTGGCAGAAATAAAACGCGGAAAATTCGAAGGAGAAATTTTTAGGATACTTACAGTATCGCCATACATTTCTTGAAATTCAATTTGGGCCATTTTGGCCTCGAAATTATCCATAAAACTCATTATTCTCGCTATATCGCTATTCAGCGCAGCTCTATATCCAAATTTTTGGAACGGAATGAAGTTAGAAATCAAAGCTACAAATATTATATTTGAGGTCATAATCTTTGACGTTACGTGATAATTGACGTCAATTTTTGAAAAATCTACTTTCAGGCTGTGTAAGCTTTTTTTATGGGAATTCCGTTTTGGTCTTATTTCTATGTCTGCTGCATCTCTCTGTGGAGTAGTATAGAAGCAATTGATAACTTGGTAATATGTTTGCCATAGATCAGATTAAAAATTTTAAGGTAATAGCCTTTGTGACTTTTTTTGATTTTGTCATTCCCTTTAAGAATTCTTACGAAAATCTACTTTTTGGTCATGAAAATTACTTTGAAAACGTTATAAATTTTAATCACAACAATAAACGAAAAAGGAATACTCAAAAAAAAAATTACAGTTGTTGTTATGGCAAAAGTTAAATAATTCTTGATGGTTTCGTTTTGGAAGCAAATTATTTTCGTAAGGGATCGCCTGGCGACGTACATCTTGAACCGTTTGTTTCCATAATGGCGGAAACTACTTTAATCGGATTAAATTTCGCGAGATTAAATTTCCCGAGCAAAAAAAATCGCAAAATTTTCCGGATTTAATTTCGTGAGTCAGAGTTTTGAGAAGTTTCGCGTGGATTTAATTTCGCGAATAAGCCTGAAAACAGCAAATGGAGACTTTGGACTGGTTTCTCCGCCGAAAACGCGATTTTAAATTAGTCAGAAATTTCGGGAATCAGGATTCTCACGCGTTTTTGCAAGTTTTTATTTCGCGAAAATTGCGAAAATTCGCGAAATTTAATCTCGCGAAAGTTAATCTGATTAAAGTACGTAACTTTACCAAACATAAAAATCTCAATACTTAACATTATTATACTTTTTTCAGCTACATATGGACGATACACGTCAAGTGGTATGTTCTCGAATGGACAAACTATTGGACATACTGGTATGAGCAAATTTTTTATGGATAAATCATTTTTTCCCGGAACAGGAAGTGTTCTCCATCTGAATAACTTTGCAGTTTGCAGCTGGTACAACACTAAATTTGATAGCCTTCCTTCACACCTTATTTTATCTGGAGTATTCAGCTTTCTTCTATCTGTTTTTTCATAGGTCCATTATGTTGTTCAGTGCGAGACACAGCTTTGGCTTACGGATATCTTGCCGGTAAAGATGAAGATGACGAGAAAAGTACGAATTTTCACACCCCCGTATCACAGACGTGCTAAGCCTGTTCACAGGCAAATTTACCAAAATTACCCGAAGATTTCAGCCTCACTAAGAAATTGACTTTGATTTCATCCCCATCTGAAATTCAACGGGAAAAATGTATTCCAAAACAATCCCCAATTGGATATTTCGACTTACGAACAATAGAATTTCCTCACCAGAAATCCTCACCAGGGCTGTGAGACAGGGATGTGTTTATCAGTGGCGGATCTAAGGGGAGTTTAAAATTTATGACGGAAACTCTTCATCTCTCTATAAGGAGTATGGCTAAAAGAGACACTCTCTCTCTCCTAGATTTGAATTCCCATCTCATGATCCGCCGCTATTTTTCTTTTTTAAACCTCACTGTGTACATCTCTCACACCATAAGCCCTTGGATCTAAAAAAATGCTATTCACTATGATATTAACTCTTTGTATCTGTGGGAACGCTAATTAAATGATATAAAACTTTTAACATTTTTACAGTTGCTTTTTTTCATGTTATTCGTACACCGAAAGTGGTTAACAGTTATCAAAATTATATTTGATACACGTTTTTTTATAAGAACAAACTATAAAAAAACACAAGGTTTCGATGGCCAAAATGTTAAGAACAAGTGAAGAACATTTTAAAGCTTTGCGGACTTTAAAACACCCAATTTCTTAGAAAAATGGACAAAAAATACTCAAAAAATGACGAAAATAAGAACATGTTAAGAACATTTTTAGGCTTAAAACTCAAAAATTTAAGAACATCCGAATGCTTCAAAAATGTGGATGTTCTTATAAAGAAAGCGTGTAGACTGTAACAATTCGTTTAAAAAGTTGATACTTACAAAGAAATTTCTTACAATTTATTAATTTTTCCTTAGCATTAATGCAACCACCCGTTCACGTTGGAGATTTCGA
The DNA here is from genome assembly GCF_902728285.1 of Clytia hemisphaerica. NCBI lineage: Eukaryota > Metazoa > Cnidaria > Hydrozoa > Leptothecata > Clytiidae > Clytia > Clytia hemisphaerica. The sequence goes on from NW_027103621.1 coordinate 1,391,644, forward strand.
CAATACCGATTTGTCCGGATTCAAAATCGGATTTGACCCTCAAACTGTTGAGGTAATCGCTCTGTTGTTTTATTCATTTATCCTTTTGGTTTAATCTCCTGGAAATCAACTTCATAGGAAGTCGTGATCTTCTCAAAAGTGATAGATTTGTTCCCCACTATACTGCTCCTTTTCAGACAATGTATTCTAACTTTGTGTCCATTCTAGCAGGCCATTTTTCATGCCCTTATGCCCTTTTAGGGTCCGTTTATCGAACGCTGCCCTCCTTAAATCACTTGCATTTTGGTAAAAACAGCCTTTTCAGTGGAAAAAAACACTGGAAAAGTGCCATTTTTGGCCACCAACAGACACTGCCATGTCTTTCCAAAATTTGAACTGTCTAGGTTGCCACACCATGCTCGTGTTAATACCAAATTTTAAACCAGCAATTCTAAAATTTCTTTTTTATTTTATCCCTCAGCACTGTCACCCAGAAATCAAAGTTGCTCTCCTAAAAGGTACGTAATTTTGAGATTTATGATTTTATTCTTGACATTTGTAGCGGTGCTGAATATGTGGAAAAGTAGCCCAGTTTGAAAAGGTATTTGTCTCTCGATAATAATCTGGGGTGTAGCCTAGAAATCTAAGCTAGTTTGATTTGATTCTGATGGTAAGTTTTACTCAAAAAAATCTTTAAAGCGTCGAAAACGCTATATTGTCATAAGCCTTGTGAATACGGGCTTAGTTAACTAGGCTATCTGGGGTGAGATTCCAATCCCTAAAATTTTTATAATATTGTGTTCGATGTTCAATACATTCAGCAATTGAAACTTTGAAAGAAAAACACAATGCAACCGTTGTTGATATCCATATACCTGAAAAAGCGGTAAGCCATTGTTTTGATATCAATTGTCTTTAATAAAGTGCTCTCTCTCTCTCAAAGAAAACCTTTCGATATTTTGATTCTTAGGTTTATCAGTAAGGTAGCATACATCTATCTAAACTGAAACTGAATCCTCCTTGCTATCTATTACAAAGCATCAACTAATTTTTTTTTAATTCATCTCCGATGATTTCTTCATACAGTTGACATTCTCTAATTCGAACTCGAACAGGGAATATTATTTGTTCGAATAACAGAGAAATTCGAATTATAGAAGTAACCCGATATTAAGAGGATTTCTCTTTGACGGGGGTTGGGAATAAGTTCGAATTAAAAAAAGATTCGAATAATACGAGTTCTAATAAGCTGTAGTCCTCTGTAGTATCACCAATTTAACATTTCCCATCATTTTAATTTTTTCAGGAATCAATGCGAGCCTTGGCAAAGATATTGGGAAGCGAAATGTCCAATTCAAATGAAATCATTTATTGCAACCATGCAGATGAACTGGTATGGCCTTCAATGGGATGTTTCATCAAATTTCCATACAGGGGTGGACGAACCTTTTCAAGTCGAGAAAAGATTCTTAGAAATGTGTGGAAAATAGAAAAAATTGTAAAAGAACCCTTTGAAAAATTCTTTTCGTACCTTAAAGTGAGGGTGGACGACTAAAATCAGTCTTTCAATTCTTGGAAATTTTAGAATAACTTTTTACAACCCTCGAAAATGAAATAATCCTCCTTTAGATCCCTTGGAAATTCTTCTCGGATCCCCCCCCCCCTGAGGTGTGAATAAGGTACCATTACCACTCGAACATACCCTCTGCCTATTGTGCCTTGGCTACTGCCCTGGACTTATCCTGAGAACCCTCTACTTCAAAAAAAAATCACACTGATCCAAATTTCATCTGGCATGTAAGAACGAATAAAAAATGCTGAAACTATATCAATTTTCAATTGTAAAGTAGTGACCTTTATTAGCCTTTGTTACTGCCTTTTAGTCAACTTAAAATAAAGTTTTTACAATACAATACAATTCAATGATGATTAGACTGTTCTTGACAACTTCGTTTTACAATCTTTGCATCTAGAACATCGACGTCATGGGTTCATTGAAATTAGGAAGATCAATAACTGCTGACGAATACTTGACATGCTCAAGGCAACGTACTCGATGTATCAATGGCTTTAAATATATCTTCACCAAAGTTGATTGCATTATTTTACCAGGTACCGTTATTTATAAAACAAGATTTTTGATGATTCGACTATTCATGATATTCATGAATCGGGGTGTATGCTGTGTTTTTGCAACGTACAAGATAGGTTTACTGACTTTACAGCCAACAATTTGGCGGTAGACGGAAGGTGATATGGTTTGGAAGAGGCACAGTAAACACCGCTGTCACTGTTTACAGCGCCCCGGGCTTACCTCGTTATTTAGATTAATTCCGCCTCCTACATTATTCATTTCTTGTGTAGATGATAGCACCTTCTAAATTAAAGGTTGAACAATTTTCTTGTTGGGTGGATAGATCAACTCAATAACAGAGAAAGCGTCGATTTTATCGTCACGTCTATCACTAGTCTGAATCGCAGACCTCTACAGATATACTTCCTATAAGAAACTTTTTTCGCTAGAGGATGAGCAGAAGCCTAGTCTATCACGTAATGCTCCAAAAATCAAGCTTAATGATTCGAAAAACAACCAGTTCTGATACATGTATATTCTATACATTTCAATTTTTACGTTTCTTATAGGTTTCGAGGAGTTTTTACCGGAGATTACGAAATCGAGAGAGAAATATGGATATTCTCATCTTGGTCTTACTATGAAAGTGGCAAGGTATCTAATCTAGGCATTTTCATAGAATACACCGTTTCGACCGTAGCCGCCAATTGCCGCGTGGATTTTTTTTCCTTTTTACCGCCCTAAAACCGTCCCAGTCTTTTTTTCGCACCTAAAGACAATAGAAAAAAGTGTAAAATAAGGATTGGATCGATTTTAGGTTGGTAAATTAAATAACAGAGTGGCACGCGCCTGACCGTGCGACTACGGTCGAAAAGGTGTATAAAGTCACGATCCACAAGTTTTGATTATATTGTTGTTGTTTGAGATCTAATTTATGAAAATGCAATCGCGTTTGTTTCTCCATTTCAAAATATCGTAATCTGAATCGCAGACCTCTAAAGAATCTGCGTTTGTTAAAAGTTCTTCTTATCTCAGACGGATTTCCTTCTCAGTGAAGAGGCTTTGGGACGAGATGGAGTTTTTACAAGCTCTATTTTATTTGGTTGGTCGTTAACCAGTAATAAAACAATTTTGTTACTTTGTCTAAAGAACGTGTCATTTTTGGACCTACCTGAACGTCCTATAAATTAACCGCTGTCCGTCCGTCCGTCCGTCCGTCCGTTCGTTCGTTCGTTCGTTCGTTCGTTTTCTCGAGATTGGCTCATTAGGTTTTTCTGATTTTTGGCACAAAGATACAAAATGGCAATGCCCAAAATGTGACGGAGCCCGATTTTCCGGCCGAAAATTACGGAAATATGCCGGAAATCGCCGTTTCTGGATTTTCCTTATAATTGGTTGTTTTTTCATTCAAAAACATTATTAATAGCAATGCCCACCATCAATTATTTTCAATTTTCAATAAAATTGATTTTTGAAGCCGGAACTATTTAAAAATCGCTGGAACAACCTATTTTCGCCGGAAAGACTGTTTCTTAAATTTCTCGAGCTGTACCTTATATTTTTTAATGAAATTTTGCACACTGATGCAAAATGACAATACCTAAAATGTGACGGAGCCCGATTTTCGAAAAACATTTTTCTCCGGCCGAAACTGCCGGAAATATGCCGGAAAAACCGGTTTTTTGACATTTTCTTGAATTTTCATCCATAGTTTTTTCTGATTTTTTTGCAGAAAGATGCGTATTCGCAATGCTCAAAACACAATGCAAAACATGAGTTCGAGCTTTTGAGAGAATTTTTTTTCCGGCCGAAAATGCCGGAATAATGCCAGAAATCGCCGTTTTTCTAGATTTTCATTGGTCCAAAAACTGCTCAAGGGTCTACTAACCTGAAGTCGAACCTTTAGCCTGGGTTTGGTTCCATTCTATATTTATCAATCAATAGGTAGGTCCAATATGCATTGTGCTTGTTATTACTTCAAATGACCAATTATTAAAATATCTTATAAAAACTCCATCTCATCTGGAGGCTTTTTGCCGTCTCAATTTCCCAAAATCCCAAGAATATGTGCTGTGTAAAATCCCAGACAAAATAACCTGTTTTGAACACTGAGATATACTTCCTGTAAAAAACTTTTTCGTCAGAAAATGAGCAGAAGCCTAAAATAATGAAGCATAAAAATGCTAAGATTTTTGGCTTAACCCATCTTTTTCAACGACACACAGAAAAACCGAATGGTTTACCATGACTAAAAGTCATTTACTAATTTCAGCAAACTCCTCTTTTGCAGCATTGGAATGTTATGTAACCTATCAGGAATTCCTGCCATTTCTGTTCCCATGGGATACAGTCAAACACACCGTTTTCCGCTACCGATGCAAATTATGGCTCCTTGGTGGAGAGAAGATACACTTCTTCGCGTCGCTCATTCAGTCGAATCAAACGTCAAAAAAGAAAAACCAGAGGTCTATTTTGATGTTTTGAAGGATTGAATCTTGAACATTTCTTGAAGTGCATGGATACAGACATCAGAATTTTTTTTAGTAGATATTTTATAAACATTATTTTAGATGATACTTTTTTTCTAATTTCCATTCTTATGCTACGTTGACCTTCTGGCTCTTCCATATTATATCCCATTGAAAACAGCGAGCGCTTGATTTCTCAAACGGTCTTTTTGCTTCAACCAAAAGGGTTTAATCATAACTTTAATTTTAATTTCGATGCAAGAGAAAAATGCTGTTTTTTCATTCAGTTTTTTTAACGAATTTAATGTCTTGAGCTCGCGTAACGTTTTTATAGGAGCAATAGAGTACAGCTTGCTCTACGGTCATTTTTATACCGAAAGTGGTTGTGGAAATGAGTAATAGTTAGTAGTAATAGTAGTTACAATAGATAGGAGATGACGAAAAAAAACCCTAAGATGTTTTATATTTTTTTTTACTCAATATAATTTTTGTTATAATTTGAAATTATGTTATAATCAAACGAACAAGTATTACATATTACAGTTGATCACGTGGATTTTTAACAAACGAGTTGCGAGTTGGTCTTACGAGTTGCGAGTTGCTATCAAATATGCGAGTTGCGAGTTGGTTTTTGCGAGTTGCGAGTTACGAGTTGCTATTTTAACCAAATAAAAGTGCGAGTTGCGAGTTGAAAATCGCGAGTTGCAAATTAAAATCGCGAGTTGCAAATTAAAATCGCGAGTTGCAAATTAAAATCGCGAGTTGCAAATTAAAATCGCGAGTTGAAAAATCAAAATCGCGAGTTGAAAAATCAAAAGTGCGAGTTGAAAAATCAAAAGTGCGAGTTGAAAATTAAAATCGCGAGTTGCAAATTTTAATGTGTGAGTTTCAACCAGTGTGGAGAATTTTGTTGTTAAGGCGACATGTCTAGGTTCAAAATTGGAGAAAAGTTTTGTATTTGAAGCATAAAAGCTGATAGAAAACTATTTATACTGTGAAACTCGTGTAATTCGAATCTTAAAATTTCTTATAGTAGGTGGTAAAATAAACATTTACGATAGAATAAAGAAAGAAAATCCTAGATTGGAAATAATAGTTGTACTCGTTCATTATTTGTGAGCATTGGCTCGATAGCTCTCATTCATTCTGTCATGTCCTTGCGCTACTTTGAGAATCCCGACACTTTTATCGAAGCAGTGGAACTGCACACTGAGATCTGCTGACCTCAAATCCCATCTCACCGATCCACTGGGCCCTTGCGACGCAAGATCATTACGAACGAACGAGGCCGCCCTTTCGGGTTGCCTCACCTTTAGCATTGTTTTACACACTGACCGACTTCACTTACATAATAAATTTAACACCATGTTTATCCGAACACTTTTGATTGGATAATCGCTTGTGGTTTTTCGAATAGACCAAAACGTGGAGCAATCCATAGTAAATTTACTAGTAAGAGAATATCGAGAATTACTATCAGAATTTCTATCCTTTAATGGGAAAATCTACTTAGAAAAA